>NW_022142621.1:0-6640 GCF_007565055.1 Rhinopithecus roxellana
AGATACTTCATAGCGCAATGAACATTACAGTGACAAGGAAATATCCACAGATGAAAACTAGAAAGAAGCTTTCTGAGAAACTTCTTCTGATCTGTGAGTTCATCTCACAGAGTTACAACCTCTGCCTCAAGAAGCAGTTTGCTAAACCCTTTTCGTGGAAACTGCAAAGTGATATTTGGAGCCTATTGGGGCTCATGGGTGATAAAGGAAAATCCTCACATAAAAACTAAAGAGAAGCTTCTGAGAAACTGCATTGCCATGTGTGAATGCAACTCACAGAGTTACACGTTTCTCTTCAGTGATCAGTTTGTTAGCACAGTTTTCTGGAAATCTGCAATTAGATACTTCATAGCGCAATGAACATTACAGTGACAAAGGAATATCCACAGATGAAAACTAGAAAGAAGCCTTCTTAGAAACTTCTTGGTAATGTGTGAATTCATCTCACAGAGTTTACACTTATGTTTCGTGGAGCAGTCCATTAACACTGTCTTTGGGGAAACTGAGAAGGGCTTCTTTGGATCACATTGAGGCCTACGCTGATAAAGGAAATTTCATCCGTTCAAAACGTGAAAGAAGCTTTCTGAGAAACTTCTTTCTGATCTGTGAGTTCATCTCACAGAGTTACAACCTCTGCCTCAAGAAGCAGTTTGCTAACACTCTTTTCGTGGAATCTGCAAAGTGATATTTGGGAGCATATTGGGGCCCATGTTGATAAAGGAATTATCCTCACATAATAACTAAAGAGAAGCTTTCTGAGAAACTGCATTGCCATGTGTGAATGCAACTCACAGAGTTACACGTTTCTCTTCAGTGATCACTTTGTTAGCACAGTTTTCTGGAAATCTGCAATTAGATACTTCATAGCGCAATGAACATTACGTGACAAAGGAAATATCCAGATGAAACTAGAAAGAAGCTTTCTTAGAAACTCTTGGTGATGGTTGAATTCATCTCACAGACTTACACTTATGTTTCGTGGAGCAGTCCATTAACACTGTCTTTGGGGAACTGAGAAGGGCTTTTTGGATCACATTGAGGCCTACGCTGATAAAGGAAATTTCATCCGTTCAAACGTGAAAGAAAGCATTCTGAGAAACTTCTTTCTGATCTGCGAGTACATCTCACAGAGTTACAATCTCTGCCTCAAGAAGCAGTTTGCTAACACTCTTTTCGTGGAATCTGCAAAGTGATATTTGGGAGCCTATTGGGGCTCATGGTGATAAAGGAAATATCCTCACATAATAACTAAAGAGAAGCTTTCTGAGAAACTGCATTGCCATGTGTGAATGCAACTCACAGAGTTACACGTTTCTCTTCAGTGATCAGTTTGTTAGCACCGTTTTCTGGAAATCTGCAATTAGATACTTCATAGCGCAATGAACATTACAGTGACAAAGGAAATATCCACAGATGAAAACTAGAAAGAAGCTTTCTGAGAAACTTCTTTCTGATCTGTGAGTTCATCTCACAGAGTTACAACCTCTGCCTCAAGAAGCAGTTTGCTAACACTCTTTTCGTGGAAACTGCAAAGTGATATTTGGGAGCATATTGGGGCCCATGGTGATAAAGGAATTATCCTCACATAATAACTAAAGAGAAGCTTTCTGAGAAACTGAATTGCCATGTGAATGCACCACCGCGTTACACGTTTCTCTTCAGTGATCAGTTTGTTAGCACAGTTTTCTGGAAATCTGCAATTAGATACTTCATAGCGCAATGAACATTACAGTGACAAAGGAAATATCCAGATGAAAAACTAGAAGGAAGCTTTCTTAGAAATCTGGTGGTGTGAATTCATCTCACAGAGTTACCCTTATGTTCGTGGAGCAGTCCATTAACTCTGTCTTTGGGGGAAAAATGAGAAGGGCTTCTTTGGATCACATTGAGGGCCTACGCTGATAAAGGAAATTTCCTCCGTTCAAAACGGAAAAGAAGCTTTCTGAGAAACTTCTTTCTGATCTGTGGTTCATCTCACAGCGTTACAACCTCTGCCTCAAGAAGCAGTTTGCTAACACTCTTTTCGTGGAATCTGCAAAGTGATATATGGGAGCATATTGGGGCCCATGGTGATAAGGAATTATCCTCACATAATAACTAAAGAGAAGCTTTCTGAGAACTGCATTGCCATGTGTGAATGCAACTCACAGAGTTACACGTTTCTCTTCAGTAATCAGTTTGTTAGCACAGTTTTCTGACATCTGCAATTAGATACTTCATAGCGCAATGAACATTACAGTGACAAAGGAAATATCCAGATGAAACTAGAAGGAAGCTTTCTTAGAAACTTCTTGGTGATGTGTGAATTCATCTCACAGAGTTACCCTTATGTTTCGTGGAGCAGTCCATTAACACTGTCTTTGGTGAAACTGAGAAGGGCTTCCTTGGATCACATTGAGGCCTACGCTGATAAAGGAAATTCCTCCGTTCAAAACGTGAAAGAAGCTTTCTGAAGAAACTTCTTTCTGATCTGTGAGTTCATCTCACAGAGTTACAACCTCTGCCTCAAAATCAGTTTGCTAACACTCTTTTCGTGGAATCTGCAATGTGATATTTGGGAGCATATTGGGGCCCATGGTGATAAAGGAATTATCCTCACATAATAACTAAAGAGAACCTTTCTGAAAACTGCATTGCCACGTGTGAATGCACTCACAGAGTTACACGTTTCTCTTCAGTGATCAGTTTGTTAGCACAGTTTTCTGGAAATCTGCATTAGCTACTTCATAGCGCAATGAACATTACAGTGACAAAGGAAATATCCAGATGAAAACTAGAAAGAAGCTTCTTAGAAACTTCTTTGGTGATGTGTGAATTCATCTCACAGAGTTACACTTATGTTTCGTGGAGCAGTCCATTAACACTGTCTTTGGGGAAACTGAAAGGGCTTCTTTGGATCACATTGAGGCCTACGCTGATAAAGGAAATTTCATCCGTTCAAAACGTGAAAGAAGCATTCTGAGAAACTTCTTTCTGATCTGCCAGTACATCTCACAGAGTTACAATCTGCCTCAAGAAGCAGTTTGCTAACACTCTTTTCGGGAATCTGCAAAGTGATATTTGGGAGCCTATTGGGGCTCATGGTGATAAAGGAAATATCCTCACATAATAAACTAAAGAGAAGCTTTCTGAGAAACTGCATTGCCATGTGTGAATGCACCTCACAGAGTTACACGTTTCTCTTCAGTGATCAGTTTGTCAGCACAGTTTTTCTGGAAATCTGCAATTAGATACTTCATAGCGCAATGAACATTACAGTGACAAAGGAAATATCCACAGATGAAAACTAGAAAGAAGCTTTCTGAAAACTTCTTTCTGATCTGTGAGTTCATCTCACAGAGTTACAACCTCTGCCTCAAGAAGCAGTTTGCTAACACCCTTTTCGTTGGATGGAACTGCAAAGTGATATTGGGAGCCTTGGGGCTCATGGTGATAAAGGAAATATCCTCACATAAAAACTAAAGAGAAGCTTTCTGAGAAACTGCTTGCCATGTGTGAATGCAACTCACAGAGTTACACGTTTCTCTTCAGTGATCAGTTTGTTAGCACAGTTTTCTGGAAATCTGCAATTAGATACTTCATAGCGCAATGAACATTACAGTGACAAAGGAAATATCCACAGATGAAACTAAAAAGAAAGAAGCCTTCTTAGAAACTTCTTGGTAATGTGTGAATTCATCTCACAGAGTTACACTTATGTTTCGTGGAGCAGTCCATTAACAGTCTTTGGGGAAATGAGAAGGGCTTCTTTGGATCACATTGAGGCCTACGCTGATAAAGGAAATTCATCCGTTCAAAACGTGAAAGAAGCTTTCTGAGAAACTTCTTTCTGATCTGTGAGTTCATCTCACAGAGTTACAACTCTGCCTCAAGAAGCAGTTTGCTACCACTCTTTTCGTGGAATCTGCAAAGTGATATTGGGAGCATATTGGGGCCCATGGGATAAAGGAATTATCCTCACATAATAACTAAAGAGAAGCTTTCTGAGAAACTGCATTGCCATGTGTGAATGCAACTCACGAGTTACACGTTTCTCTTCAGTGATCACTTGTTAGCACAGTTTTCTGGAAATCTGCAATTAGATACTTCATAGCGCAATGAACATTACAGTGACAAAGGATATCCAGATGAAAACTAGAAAGAAGCTTTCTTAAAACTTCTTGGTGATGTGTGAATTCATCTCACAGACTTACACTTATGTTCGTGGAGCAGTCCATTAACACTGTCTTTGGGGAAACTGAGAAGGGCTTTTTGGATCACATTGAGGCCTACGCTGATAAAGGAAATTTCATCCGTTCAAAACGTGAAAGAAGCATTCTGAGAGAAACTTCTTTCTGATCTGCGAGTACATCTCACAGAGTTACAATCTCTGCCTCAAGAAGCAGTTTGCTAACACTCTTTTCGTGGAATCTGCAAAGTGATATTTGGAGCCTATTGGGGCTCATGGTGATAAAGGAAATATCCTCACATAATAACTAAGAGAAGCTTCTGAGAAACTGCATTGCCATGTGTGAATGCAACTCACAGAGTACACGTTTCTCTTCAGTGATCAGTTTGTTAGCACCGTTTTCTGGAAATCTGCAATTAGATACTTTCATAGCGCAATGAACATTACAGTGACAAAGGAAATATCCACAGATGAAAACTAGAAAGAGCTTTCTGAGAAACTTCTTTCTGATCTGTGAGTTCATCTCACAGAGTTACAACCTCTGCCTCAAGAAGCAGTTTGCTAACACTCTTTTCGTGGAAACTGCAAAGTGATATTTGGGAGCATATTGGGGCCCATGGTGATAAAGGAATTATCCTCACAATAACTAAAGAGAAGTTTCTGAGAAACTTGAATTGCCATGTGTGAATGCAACTCACAGAGTTACACGTTTCTTCAGTGATCAGTTTGTTAGCACAGTTTTCTGGAAATCTGCAATAGATACTTCATTAGCGCAATGAACATTACATGACAAAGGAAATATCCAGATGAAAACTAGAAGGAAGCTTTCTTAGAAAACTTCTTGGTGATGTGTGAATTCATCTCCAGAGTTACCCTTTTTTCGTGGAGCAGTCATTAACTCTGTCTTTGGGGAAAATGAGAAGGGCTTCTTTGGATCACATTGAGGCCTACGCTGATAAAGGAAATTTCCTCCGTTCAAACGTGAAAGAAGCTTTGAGAAACTTCTTTCTGATCTGTGAGTCATCTCACAGAGTTACAACCTCTGCCTCAAGAAGCAGTTTGCTAACACTCTTTTCGTGGAATCTGCAAGTGATATATGGGAGCATATTGGGGCCCATGGTGATAAAGGAATTATCCTCACATAATAATAAAGAGAGAGCTTTCTGAGAAACTGCATTGCCATGTGTGAATGCAACTCACAGAGTTACACGTTTCTCTTCAGTAATCAGTTTGTTAGCACAGTTTTCTGGACATCTGCAATTAGATACTTCATAGCGCAATGAACATTACAGTGACAAAGGAAATATCCAGATGAAAACTAGAAGGAAGCTTTCTTAGAAAACTCTTGGTGATGTGTGAATTCATCCTCACAGAGTTACCCTTATGTTTCGTGGAGCAGTCCATTAACATGTCTTTGGTGAACTGAGAAGGGCTTCCTTGGATCACATTGAGGCCTACGCTGATAAAGGAAATTTCCTCCGTTCAAAACGTGAAAGAAGCTTTCTGAGAAACTTTTCTGATCTGTGAGTTCATCTCACAGAGTTACAACCTCTGCCTCAAAAATCAGTTGCTAACACTCTTTCGTGGAATCTGCAATGTGATATTGGGCATATTGGGGCCCATGGTGATAAAGGAATTATCCTCACATAATAACTAAGAGAACCTTTCTGAGAAACTGCATGCCACGTGTGAATGCAACTCACAGAGTTACACGTTTCTCTTCAGTGATCAGTTTGTTAGCACAGTTTTCTGGAAATCTGCAATTAGATACTTCATAGCGCAATGAACATTACAGTGACAAAGGAAATATCCAGATGAAAACTAGAAAGAAGCTTTCTTAGAAACTTCTGGTGATGTGTGAATTCATCTCACAGAGTTACACTTATGTTTCGTGGAGCAGTCCATTAACACTGTCTTTGGGGAAACTGAGAAGGCTTCTTTGGATCACATTGAGGCCTACGCTGATAAAGGAAATTTCATCCGTCAAAACGTGAAAGAAGCATTTGAGAAACTTCTTTCTGATCTGCCAGTACATCTCACAGAGTTACAATCTCTGCCTCAAGAAGCAGTTTGCTAACACTCTTTTCGTGGAATCTGCAAAGTGAATTTCGGAGCCTATGGGCTCATGGTGATAAAGGAAATATCCTCACATAATAACTAAAGAGAAGCTTTCTGAGAAACTGCATTGCCATGTGTGAATGCAACTCACAGAGTTCACGTTTCTCTTCAGTGATCAGTTTGTTAGCACAGTTTTCTGGAAATCTGCAATTAGATACTTCATAGCGCAATGAACATTACAGTGACAAAGGAAATATCCACAGATGAAAACTAGAAAGAAGCTTTCTGAGAAACTTCTTCTGATCTGTGAGTTCATCTCACAGAGTTACAATCTCTGCTCAAGAAGCAGTTTGCTAACACTCTTTACGTGGAATCTGCAAAGTGATATTGTGGGAGCCTATTGGGGCTCATGGT
>NW_022142622.1:0-3934 GCF_007565055.1 Rhinopithecus roxellana
TTTCCCAGAAAGATTCTACTAGCTTTTAAAAGAGGATACTTCCATTTTCACCATTGACCTAAAAGCCATTCAATATATCACTCCTCAGATTCCACAAACTCAGAGATACAAGCTGTGCCATGAAAACTGCTGTAACTTTGGATCGCATTGAGGCCTACGCTGATAGCGAGAATATCATCAGTTCAAAATGTGAAAGAAGCTTTCTGAGAAACTTCTTTGTGATCTGTGAATTCATCTCACAGTGTTACACCTTAGTTCTCATGAAGCAGTTTGCTAACACTCTCTTCGTGGAATCTACAAAGTGATATTTGGGAGCCTATTGGGGCCCACGGTGAAAAAGGAAATATCCTCAGATAATAAATAGAGAGAAGCTTTCTGAGTGATTGCTTTCTGATGTGTGACTTCATCACACAGAGTTCCAGGCCTCCCTTCTAGGAACAGTTTGCTAACACTGCTGTCGTGGTTTCTGCAAAGTGATATTTGGGAGTGCGTTGACGGACAGGGTGAAAAAGGAAATATCTTCAGATCAAAACCGGAAAGAAGCCTTCTGGGAAACAGTACTGCGAGGTCTGAATGCATCTAACAGAGTTACACGTTTCTCTTCAGTGATCAGTTTGCTAACACAGTTTTCCTGAAATCCGCAATGGGATTCTTCTTAGCGCAATGAACCTTACGATGACAAAGGAAATATCCTGAGATGAAAACTAGAAAGAAGCTTTCTTGGAAACTTCTTGGTGATGTGTGAATTCAGCTCACAGTGTTACACTTAAGTTTTGTCGAGCAGTGCATTAACACTGTCTTTGAGGAAACTGAGAGGGGCTACTTTGGATGGAATTGAGGCCTACTCTGATAAAGAAAATATCATCAGTTCAAAACATAAAATAAGCTTTCTGAGAAACTTTTTGTGACCTGTGAATTCATCTCACAGAGATACAACTAAGTCCTCAGGAAGCAGTTTGCTAACACCCTTTTTGTGGAATCTGCAAAGTGATATTTGGGAGCCCACTGGGGCCCATGGTGAAAAAGGAAATATCCTCAGATAATAACTATGGAGAAGCTTTCTGAGAGATTGCTTTCTGATGTGTGACTTCATCACACAGAGTTCCACCCTTCCCTTCTTGGAACAGTTTGCTAACATTGTTGTCGTGAATTCTGCAAAGTGATATTTGGGAGCTCATTGAGAGCTATGGAGAAAAAGGAAATATCCTCAGATCAAAACTGCAAAGAAGCCTTCTGAGAAACTGCACTGCGATGCGTGAATGTAACTCACAGAGTTACACGTTTCCCCTCAATGATCAGTTTGCTAACACAGTTTTCTTGATATCTGCAATGGGATACATCTTTGTGCAATGAAACTTACGATGACAAAGGAAATATCCTCAGATGAAAACAATAAAGAAGCTTTCTTAGAAACTTCTTGGTGATGTGTCAATCCATCTCACAGAGTTACACTCAAGTTTCGTGGAGGAGTACATTAATACTGTCTTTGAGGAACCTGAGAGGAGATAAATTTGATCACATTGAGGCCTATGCTGAAAAAGGATATATCATCAGTTCAAAATGTGAAAGAAGCTTTCTGAGAAACTTTTTTGTCATCTGTGAATTCATACCACAGAGTTACACCTTAGTCCTCACAAAGCAATTTGCTAGCACACTTTTCGCGGAATCTGCAAAGTGATGTTTGGGAGCCCATTGTGCCCATGGTGAAAAAGGAAATATCCACAGATAATAACTAGGGAGAAGCTTTCTGGGACACTGCTTTCTGATGTGTGACTTCATAACACAGAGTTCCACCCTTTCCTTCTTGGAGCAGTTTGCTAACACTGTTGTCGTGGATTCTGCAAAGTGATATTTGGGAAGTCCTTGAGGGCTATGGTGAAAAAGGAAATACCCTCATATCAAAAATGGAAAGAAACCTTCTGAAAAGTGCACTGTGATGCGAGAATGTAACTCACAGAGGTACACTTTGCTCTTCAGTCATCAGTTTGTTAACACAGTTTTCTTGAAATCTGCCAAGGATACTTCTTAGGGCAATGAAGCTTACGGTGACAAAGGTAATATCCTCTGATGAAAACTAGAAAGAAGCTTTCTTAGAAAATTCTTGGTGATGTGTGAATTCATCTCACAGAGTTACACTTCTGTTTCCTAGAACAGTCCATTAACTCTGTCTTTGAGGAACCTGAGAAGGGCTACTTTGGAGCGCATGGAGGCCTACGCTGATAAAGGAAATATCATCAGTTCAAAACGTGATAGAAGCTTTCTGAGAAACTGCTTTTGTTATCTGTGAAATCATCTCACAGAGTTACAACTTAGTCCTCATGAATCAGTTTGCTAACACTCTTTTCGTGGAATCTGCAAAGTGATATTTGGGGGCCCTTTGGGGAACATTGTGAAAAAGGAAATCTCCTCAGATAATAACTCTGGAGAAGCTTTATGAGAGATTGCTTTCTGATGTGTGACTTCATCACACAGAGATCCACCCTTCCATTCTTGGAGGAGTGTGCTAACAGTGTTGTCGTGGATTGTGCAAAGTGATATAGGGAGCTCATTGAGGGCGACGGTGAAAAAGGAAATATCTTCAGATAAAAACTGGAAGGAAGCCTTCTGGGAAAATGAACTTCGACATATGAATGCAACTCACAGAGTTACAAGTTTTCTTCAGTGATCAGTTTGCTAATACAGTTTTCTTGAAATCTGCAATGGGATATTGTTAGCGCAATGAAGCTTACGGTGACAAAGGAAATATCCTCTGATGAAAACGAGAAAGAAGCTTTGTTACAAACTTCTTGGAGATGTGTGAATTCCTCTCACAGCGTTACACTTCTCTTTAATGGAACAGTCCATTAACACTGTCTTTGAGGAACCTGGGAAGGGCTACTTTGGATCACATTGAGGCCTACGCTGAAAAAGGAAATATCATCGGTTCAAAACGTGAAAGAAGCTTTCTGAGAATCTACTTTGTGATCTGTGAATTCATCTCACAGAGTTACATCTTAGTAATCATGAAGCAGGTTGCTAACACTCTTTTCGTGGAATCTGCAAGTGATATTTGGGAGCCTTTGGGGGCCCATTGTGAAAATGAAAATCTCCTCAGATAATAACTATGGAGAAGCTTTCTGAGAGATTGCTTTCTGATGTGTGACTTCATCACACACAGTTCCACCCTTCCCTTCTTGGAACAGTTTGCTAACACTGTTGTCGTGGATTCTGCAAAGTGATATTTGGGAGCTCATTGAGGGCTATGGTGAAAAAGGAAATATTTACAGATAAAAACTGGAAAGAAGCCTTCTGGGAAAATGAACTTCGATATATGAATGCAATTCACAGAATTACACGTTTCTCTTCAGTGATCAGTTTGCTATCACAGATTTCCTGAAATCTGCAATGGGATACTTCTTAGTGCAATGAAGCTTACGGTGACAAAGGAAATATTCTCTGATGAAAATTAGAAAGAAGCTTTCTTAGAAACTTCTTCGTGATGTGTGACTTCATCACACAGAGTTCCATCCTTCTCTACTTGGAACAGTTTGCTAACACTGTTCTTGTGGATTCTGCAAAGTGATATTTCGGAGCTCATTGAGGGCTAAGGTGAAAAAGGAAATATCTTCAGATAAAAACTGGAAAGAAGCTTTCTGGGAAAATGAACGTCGATATACGAATGCAACTCACAGAGTTACACGTTCCACTTCAGTGATCAGTTTACTAACACAGTTTTCTTGAAATCTGAAGTGGGATACTTCTTAGCGCAGTGAAGCTTACGGTAACAAAGGAAATATCCTCTGATGAAACCTAGAAAGAAACTTTCTTAGAAACTTCTTGGTGATGTGTGAATTCATCTCACAGAGTTACAATTCTGTTTCCTTGAACAGTCCATTAACACTGTCTTTGAGGAAACTGGGAAGGCTGCTTTGGATCCATTGAGCCTATGCTGATA
>NW_022142623.1:0-8115 GCF_007565055.1 Rhinopithecus roxellana
TATACCTTATCTATTATGTATATGTTATATCTATATCTATTATTCTACTATGTCCTATATTTTTTCGTATAGTTATTATTATTGTAATCTCTATTTTTTATACCTATATCTATTCTACTTTATGTTTATATAATTTCATACGTTTATTTATTATATCTATATTTTTATACCTGTATCTATTATATGTATTATTTCTATATTTTATACAATATCTATTATTCCTATAATGTCTATATTTATACCTATAAATAGTATATGTATTATGTCTGTTTTTTTATACCTATATCTATTATACCCATTATAACTATATTTTTATACCTGTATCTATCATTCTATATTTATACCTCTATTAATATATATGTCATATTTAATACCTATATCTATTAATCTATTATGTCTATATTTATACCAATATGTATTATCTATTATGTCTATATTTTACTATATCTGTTATATCTATTATGTCTATATTTCATCCCAATATCTATTATATCTTTTATGTCTATATCTATTGTATCTATCATGTCTATATTTTATACCTATATCTATTAATTCATTATTTCTTATGTTTTATACCTATCTATATATATCTATTATGTCTATATTTTATACTTATGTCTATTAAAACTATTCTGTCTATATTTTATAACTATGTCTCTTATCTATCTGTCTATATTTTTATACCTATATCTATTATGACTAATTTCATGCCTAATCTATTATATCTATTATGTCTATACTTTTAACATATATGTATTATATCTATTATGTCATATTTTATATACCTATATCTATTACATGTATATTTTATACCTATATCTAGTTTATCTATTATTTATATGGTATAATTATATCTATTATATCTATATTTATCCTGATCTATTATACTATTATATCTATATTTTATATCTATATCTATTATATCTCTATTTTATACGTATGCCTTTATATCTATTATGTCTACATTTTATAACTATCAATTATATCTATTAGTCTATATTTTACCTATTACTTATTATATCTATTATGTCTACATTTTATACATCCATGTATTGTATCTATTTGTCTATATTTTATACCTATTTCTATTATGTCTATTATGTGTTATTTATACCTGTATCTATTATATCTATATTTTATACCTTTCTCTACTATGTCTATATTTTATACCTATATCTATTATATCTATTATGTCTATATTTTACACCCTATGTATTATATCTATTATGCTGTATTTTATCCTATACATATTATGTCTAGATTTTATACCTATATCTATTACGACTATTATCTCTATATTGTATAACTATATCTGTTATATCTCTTCTGTCTATATTTTATACCTATATCTATTATGTATATATTTTATACCTATATCTATTATATCTATATGTATATATTTTATACTATATCTATTATGTCTATTATGTCTATATTTTATACCTATGCTATTATGTCTATTTTTTATACCTATATCTATTATATCAATTATATCCATATTTTATACCTATATCTATTATATCTATATTTATACCTATATCTATTATATCTTTATATCTATGTTTTATACCTATATGTATATCCATTATCTATATTTTTACCTATCTATTATACTATTATATCTATATTTTAACTATAGCTGTTATATCCATTATGTCTATATTTGATTCCAATATCTAGTATCTATTATGTCTGTATCTTTATATCTATTATGGTATGTTTTATACCTTTTCTATTATATATTGTCTATATTTTATAACTATATCTCTTATGTCTATATTTTATACCTATATCTATTTTAACGATTATGTCTATATTTTAGGATTATCTGTTATCTTTTATCTTTTTCCGTCATATTTTACACCGATATCTATTATGTCTATATTTGTACCTATATCTATTATATCTATTATGTCTATATTTTATACCTATATCTATTATATCTATTATGTCCATATTTTATACATATATCTATTATATCTATTATGTCTATATCTTATACCTTTATCTATATCTATATCTATTATGTATATTTTATACGTATCTACCTATATATCAATTATGCCTATATTTATACCGATATCTATTATATTTATTCTGTCTACATTTTATACCTATGTCTATATCTGTTATGTCTATATTTTATACCTCTATCTATTATCTATTATATTTATATTTTATACCTATATCTTTATATCTATTATGTCCATATTTTATACCTTTATTATATCTATTATGTGTATATTTTATAACTCTATCATTATATCTATTATGTCTTATGTATACCTCTATTATATCTTTTATGTATATATTTATACCTATACCTATTATATCTATTACGTCAATATTTTATACCTATACTCTTATATCTATTATATCTATGTTTTACTTCTATCTATTATAATTATATTTTATACCTATATCTCTTGTATCTCTATTTTAAACCTATATCTAATATATCTATTATATTTATTTTTTATAATTATACCTATTTTATATCTATATTTTTATTCCTGTATCTATATATCTATTATATGTTTATTTTATACCTATATCCATTATATCTATATTTTATACCTATATCTATTATATCTATTATGTCTATATTTTATACCTATATATATCATATCTATTATGTCTATATTTTATACCTATCTCTATTAAATCATATTTTATACCCATATTTATTATATCTATTATGTCTATATTTTATACCTATATCTATTATGTCTATATTTTATACCTATATCTATTGTGTCTATATTTTACGCCTATCTATTATATCTTTTTATGTCTCTATTTTATACCGATATCTATTGTATCTAATTATGTCTATATTTATAATACCTATGTCATATTATATCTATATGTCTATATTTTATACCTATATCTATAATATATTAGTCTGTATTTCATACCTATATATATTTTATATCTATTGGTCTAAGTTTTTATACCTATATCTATTATGTCCCTATTTTATACCTATATATTATGTCCCTATTTTATACCTATATCTATTACATCTATTGTTTACATTTTATATGTATAAATATCTATTATGTCTGTATTTTATACCTATCTATGATATCCATTATGTCTACCTTTTATACTTCTGTCTATTATATCCCTTATGTCTATATTTTGTACCTATATCTATTGTGTCTATATTTTATACCTGTATGTATTATATCTATTATGTTATATTTTTACCTACATGAATTATCTATTATGTCTATGTTTTATACCTATATCTATTATGTCTGTTTTATACCTATATCTATTATGTCTATGTTTTAAACCTATATCTATATATATCTTTTATGTCTATATTTTATAGCTATATCTATTATATTAAGTCTATATTCACCTTTATCAATAGTCTATTATGTCTATAATTTATACATCTATCTATATCGATTATTCTATTTGTCTATATATACCTCTACTATTATATATCTATATTGTTATACTATGTCTATATTTTATATATTCTTTATACCTCGATCTCTTATATCTATTGTGTCGATATTTTATACCTCTATGTCTATATCATTATGTCTATATTTTATACCTTTATCTATTACATCTATTATGTCTGTATCAATTATATCTATGTCTATATTTTATACCTATATCTATTATATCTATTATGTCTAATTTTATACCTCTATTATGTCTATTATGTCTATATTTTACAGCTATATTTATTATATCTATTATGATTGTATTTTATACGTTCTATATTAGTCTATATGTTTCCTATATCTCCATATATATTATGTGTATATTTATACCTATATCTATTGTATCATCTATCTATTTATATACCTATATCTATTATAACCATATTTTACCTATATCCATTATGTCTATATTTTTTACCTATATCTATTATATCTTTATAATTATATTTTATAATTATATCAATTATATCTATTTTTCATATCTATATCTATTATATCTATTGCCTATATTTTATACCTGTATCTATTATATCAACTTTTTATACATATATTTCTATTATCTCTATATATATCTATATTTTATACCTATATCTATTAAATCTATATTTTGTACCTGTATCTATTATATCTATTAATGTCAATATTAATACCTATATCTATTATATCTATTAGGGTCGACCTTTATACCTATATCTATTATGTCTATATTTTATACAATATCCATTATATCTATTATGTCTATATTTTATACATGTATGTATTATATCTATTATGTCATATTTTATACCTTTATCGACTATATCTATTATGTCTATAGTTTTATACCTATACCTATTATATCTATTATGTCTAAATATTATACCTATATCTATTATGTCTATATTTTATACCTATATCGATTATAACTATTATGTCTATATTTTATAACTATATCTGTTATAGCTATTTTGCCTATATTTCATACCTGTATCCATTGTATCTGTTATATCTATATTTATACCTATATCTATTATAACCATATTTTATACCTATATCCATTATATCTATATTTTTTACCTACATCAATTATATCTATTATATTTATATTTTTTATAATTATATCTGTTATATCTGTATTTTATAACTATATCTATTATATCTTTTGTCTATATTTTCTACCTATACTATTATATCTATTTTTAATACGTGTACCCATTATATCTATTATGTCTATTTTATACCTATATCAATTATATCTATTATGTCTATGATTTATACCTATATCTATTATATCTATTATGTCTGTATTCTATACCTATATCTATTATATCTATTATGTCTACATTTTATACCTATATTTATTATATCTATTATGTCTATATTTTATACCTATATCTATTATATCTATTATGTCTGTATCTATACCTATATCTATTATATCTATTATGTCTATATTTGATACCTATATCTATTATATCTAATATGTGTATATTAGATACCTATGTCTCTTATACATATTATATCTATATTTCATACCTATATCTATTATAACTATATTTTATACCGATATCTATCTGTATTTTATACCTTTATCTATTATATCTATTATATTTATATTTTATCATTATATCTATTATATCTATATTTATACATAATCGATTATATCTATTATTTCTATGTTTTACACCTATATCTATTATCTATATTTTATCGTATATCTATTATATCTATTATATCGATATTTTATACCTATATCTATATCTGTATTTTAACTCCTATCTATTATATCTTCTATGTCTATATTTTATACCCGGTATCTATTATATTATTCTATTATGTCTATATTTTATATCTTGATCTATTATATCTATTATGTCTATATTTTATACCTATATCTATTATATCTATTATGTCTATATTTTATACCTATATCTATAATATCCAGTATATCTATATTTTATACCTATATGTATTATATGTATATTTGATACCCATATCCATTATAACTGTTATACTATATTTTATACCTATATCTATTATATCTATCATGTCTATCTATTATATCTATTATCTATATTTTATACCTATATCTATTATATCTATATTTATTTCTCTATCTGTTATATCTATTATGTCTATGTTTTATACCTATATCTATTATATCTATTATGTCTATATTTTATACCTACATCTATTATCTATTATATGTATATTTCATACCTATATCTATCATATCTATTATGTCTATATTTTATACCTATATATCATTTATATTATGTCAATTTTTATACCTATATCTATTATATGTATTTTGTCTGTATTTCATACCTATAACTATTATATCTATTATGTCTATATTTTATACCCATATCTATTAAATCTATTACGTTTATATTTTATACCGATATGTATAATATCTATTACGTCTAAATTTTTAACTACATCTATTATATCTATTTATGTCTCTATTTTATACCTATATATTATGTCTATATTTTATACCTGTATCGATTATATTTATTATGTCTATATTTTATACCTATATCTATTATATCTCTTATGTCTATATTTTTTACCTATATGTATTGTATCTATTACGTCTATATTTTATACCTATATCTATTATAACTACTATATATGTCTGTATTCTATACCTATATCTATTATATCTATTATGTCTATATTTGATACCTATATCTATTATATCTAATATGTGTATATTAGATACCTATATCTCTTATACATATTATATCTATATTTCATACCTTTATCTATTATAACTATATTTTATACCGATATCTATCTGTATTTTATACCTTTATCTATTATATCTATTATATTTATATTTTATTATTAATCTATTATATCTTATTTTATGCATAAATCGATTATATCTATTATTTCTATGTTTTACACCTATATCTATTATATCTATATTTTATACGTATATCTATTATATATTATATCGATATTTTATACCTATATCTAATATATCTATATTTTATACTCCTATCTATTATATCTTCTATGTCTATATTTATACCGGTATCTATTATATCTATTATGTCTATATTTTATATCTTGATCTATATATCTATTATGTCTATATTTTATACCTATATCTATTATATCTATTATGTCTATATTTTATACCTATATCTATAATATCCACTATATCTATATTTTATACCTATATGTATTATATGTATATTTGATACCCATATCCATTATAACTGTTATATCTATATTTTATACCTATATCTATTATATCTATCATGTCTATCTATTATATCTATTCTATATTTTATACCTATATCTATTATATCTATATTTATTTCTCTATCTGTTATATCTATTATGTCTATGTTTTTACCTATATCTATTATATCTATTATGTCTATATTTTATACCTACCTCTATTATATCTATTATATGTATATTTCATACCTATATCTATCATATCTATTATGTCTATATTTTATACCTATATATCATTTATATTATGTCAATATTTTATACCTATATGTATTATATGTATTTGTCTGTATTTCATACCTATAACTATTATATCTATTATGTCTATATTTTATACCCATATCTATTATATCTATTATGTTTATATTTTATACCTATATCTATAATATCTATTACGTCTAAATTTTATAACTACATCTATTATATCTATTATGTCTCTATTTTATACCTATATATATTATGTCTATATTTTATACCTGTATCGATTATATTTATTATGTCTATATTTATACCTATATCTATTATATCTCTTATGTCTATATTTTTTACCTATATGTATTATATCTATTATATTTATATTTTATACCTATATCTCTTATGTCTGTATTTTATACCTATATCGATTATATCTATTATGTCTGTATTTTATACCTATATCTATTATACCTCTTTTGTCTATATTTTATACCTATATCTATTATATCTATTATGTCTATATTTTATACCTATATCTATTATGTCGATATTTTATACCAATATCTATTATATCTATTATGAATATATTTTATATCTTTATCTATTATATCTCTTATGTCTATATTTTATTCCTATATCTATTAGTCTATATTTTATACCTATATATATTTTATCCACTATATCTATATTTTATACCGATATCTATTATATCTGTAATTGATACCTATATCCATTATATCTATATCTATATTTTATACATGTATCTATTATATCTATTATGTCTATATTTTATAGCTATATCTATTATATCTATTATATCTATATTTATACCTACAACTATTATAACTATATTTTATACCTTTATATATTTAATCTATATTTTATACCTATATCTATTATATCTATTATATTTATGTTTTATAATTATATCTATTATATCTATATTCTATAACTATGTCTATTGTATCTATTGTCTATATTTTATAACTGTATCTATTATATCTATTTTTTATACGTACATCTATTATATCTATTATATATATTTTATACCTATATCTATTATATCTATTTTTTATACCTGTGTCTACTATATCTATTATGTCTATTTTTTATACTTATACCTATTATATCTCTTATGTCTATATTTTATACCTATATCAATTATAACTATTATGTCTGTATTTTTTACCTATATCCTTTATATCTATTATCTACATTT
>NW_022142624.1:0-138141 GCF_007565055.1 Rhinopithecus roxellana
CAATCAAAAACCTCTATAAAATAGACATAATCGAAAATAATAGAATATAGCTATTAAAATTAAAAACAGACGAGTTATAAAGAATAGGTATAAAATATAGACACTAATAGATATAATAGACTATAGGAATACAATATCAGACATATTAATGGTATAAAATATAAAATAATAGAATATAATAATATGGCTAAATGTACTATATCCTAGAGTGTAAGTATAAAAATATAGCGTATAATAGACTATACGTATTTACAAAATTAGTATAATAGACGTGGTATGAATATAGACATAATAGACTATATAGTAGATTAGGTTAGTAAATTAAGACATTATAGTATACTATGATCATAGGTATAAAATATAGACAGAATAATATAACTCGATATAGGGTAAAAAATATGACAAAATGTTATAGTTCTAAAAATTAGACTTAATAGGATATAAAGATATAGGAATAAAATATAGACATGGAGATATAGTATTCAAATATAGAACATACATAGTAGATATAGGTATTACATATAGACATAACACATGTAGGTATTAAAATATAGACATACAGTTATAGGTATTAAAATATAGACATACTAGATATATATAAAATATAGACATAATAATTAATAGATATAGGTATAAAATTAAATGACATAATGGATATAATATAGATAGACGTATAAACATATAGACATAGTAGCATATATTGATAGCGTTTAAAATATTTGACATAATAGGATTACATGATACTAGGTTAAAAATATAGAGCATATAATAGGTTATAAATAAAGACATATAGATATAATACATGTCTGTATGGAAATAGAGACATAATAGATTATAGATATAGCTATAAATTCATCGACATAAGAGATATAGTAGAAATAGGTATAAAACATAGAACATACGAGATATGATATATATGGGTAATAAAATATAGAGAAATAGATATAATAGATATAGGAATAAAATATGAATAATAGATCATAGGTATAAAAAATATAGACATAAACAGAATAACATGACTATAGGTATAAAATGGAATTAAAGATATAGGAATACAATATAGACGAATAAGAAAACACCGATATAGTTATAGAATTAGAGGTAAGTTATAAGAGATATAGGTATAAATCACAGATATACAGTAGGTAGTAGTGGAACATACAGACTAAAAGTATAATGGATATAGGTGTAAATATAGACATAAAAGTATAATATATAAAGGTATTAATGTAGAACCCTAATAGAGATAGGTCTAAATTATCGCTATAATAGATACAGGTATACAATATAGACCTATAGTAATATATATATGATAGATGTAGGTATAAAATATAGACATAATAGATATAATAGATATAGGTAAAAAAATATAGGCAGAATAGATATAATAGACATAGTTATAAAACATAGACAAATTAAATATAATAGATACAGGTGTAAAATATAGATATAATAGATATAGGTATAAAATATGGACATAATAAGTATAGAAGAAATACGCATAAAATATAAATATAATAGATATAGATATAAAATATAGATATAATAGTTATAATAGATACAGGTATAAAATATAGATATAATAGATATAATTATAAAATAAAAATATAATAGATATAATATATATAGTTATAAAATATACACATAAGAGATATAATTGATATAGGTATAAAATATACACATAATAGATATAATAGATACAGGTTTAAAATATAGACATAATAGATATAATAGAAACAGGTACAAAATATAGATATAATAGATATTGGTATAAAATATAGATATAATAGATATATGTATAAGAAATAGATATAACAGATACAGGTATAAATTATAGACAATAGGTATAATAGATATAGGCATAAAATATAGATATAATAGATATAATTATAAAATATAAATATAATAGATATAATAGATATAGCTAAAAAATATAGATATAATGTATATAGGTATGAAATATGGTAATAATAGATATACGTATACAATATAGATATAATAGATATAACAGATATAGTCATAAAATATAGACATAATAGATATGGTAGATATATGCATAAAACATAGATATAATAGATATCATGGATATAGGTATCAAACATAGATATAGTAGATATAGGTATTAAATATAGATATAGTGGATATAATATATACAGGCATAAAATAAAGACATAATAGATATAATAGATATAGGTGTAAAATATAGACATAATATATAGTTATAAAATATAGACATCATAGTTATAATAGATATAGGTATAAAATATAGACATTATAGATATAGGTATAGTATTTAGACATAATAGATATAATAGATATAGTTATAAAATAAAGACATAATAGATATAATCGATATATGTATTAAATATAGACATAATAGATATAATAGATATAGGTATACAATACAGACATAATGGATATAATAGATATAGGTATAAAATATAGACATAAGAGATATAATAAATATAGGTATAAAATATAGACATAATAGATTTAATAGATGTGGGTATAAAATATAGACATAATAGATATACGTATAAAATACAGACATAATAGATATAATAGATATAGGTATAAAATATATACATACTAGTCATAGGTTTAAAATATAGACATTATCGATATAATAGATATAGGTATAAAATATTGACATAATAGACATAATAGATATAGGTATAAAATATAGACAAAATAGATATTGGTATAAAATATAGACATAATAGATATAGGTATAATATTTAGACATAATAGAAATAATAGATAAATTTATAAAATATAGACATAATAGATATAATAGATATAGGTATAAAGTATAGTCATAGTAGACATAGGTATAAAATATAGAGCTAAAGATATAATAGATATACGTATAAAATATACACAGAATAGATATAATAGATATAGGTGTAAAATATAGACATAATAGATATAGGTATAAAATAAAGACATAATATATTTAATGGATATAGATATAAAATATAGACATAATATATAGTTATAAAATATAGACATAATAGATATAATAGATAAAGGTGTAAAATATAGACATAATATATAGTAATCAAATATATACATAATAGTTATAATAGATATAGGTATAAAATATAGACATAATAGATATAGGTATAATATTTAGACATAATAGATATAATAGATATTGGTATAAAATATAGACATAAAGATATAATAGATATAGGTATAAAATATATACATAATAGATATAATGGATATAGGTACAAAATATAGACATAATAGATATACGAATAAAATAGAGACATAATAGGTATAATAGATATAGTCATAATATATAGACGTAATAGATATTATAGATATAGTTAGAAAATATAAACATAATAGATTTAATAGATATGGGTATAAAATATAGACATAATGGATATAATAGATATAGGTATGAAATACAGACATAATAGATATAATAGATATAGGTATAAAATATAGACATAATAGATATGATACATATAGGTATAACATATAGACATAATAGATATGATAGATATAGGTATAAATTATACACATAATAGATATAATAGATATAGGTATAAAATACAGACATAATAGATATAATAGACATAGGTATAAAATATAGACATAAGAGATATAGGTATAAAATATAAACATAATAGATATAATAGATATAGGTGAAAAATATAGACATAAGAGATATAATAGATATAGGTATAAAAAATTGACATAAAAAATATAATCGATACAGGTATAAAATATAGACATAATTGATATAGGTATGAAGTATAGACAAAATTGATATAATAGATATCGGTATAAAATATAGACATAATACATACAAAAGATATAGGTATACAATATAGACATAATAGATATGATATTTATAGGTATAAAATATAGACATAATTGATATAATAGATATAGGTATAAAATATAGACGTTTGGCTCAAGCCAGTAATCCCAGCACTTTGGGATTCCGAGACGGACGAATCACGATGTCAAGAGATCGAGACCATCCTGGCTAACACGGTGAAACCACGTCTCTACTAAAAATAGAAAAACTAGCTGGGCGAGGTGGCCGGCGCCTGTAGTCCCAGCTACTCGGGAGGCTGAGTCAGGAGAATGGCGTGAACCAGGGAGGCGGAGTTACAGTGAGCTGAGATCTGGCCACTGCACTCCAGTCCGGGCGACAGAGCGAGACTCCGCCTCAAAAAAAAAAAAAAAAAAATAGACATAATAGATATAATAGATATAGGTATAAAATATAGACATAATAGATATAATAGGTACAGGCACAAAACATAGATATAATAGATATAGGTATAAAATATAGATATAATAGATATATATGTATAAAAAGTAGATATAATAGATACAGATATAAAATATAGACAATAGATATAATAGATATAGATATAAAATATAGATATAATAGATATAATTATAAAATATAAATATAATAGGTATAATAGATATAGGTAAAAAAATATAGATATAATGGATATAGGTATAAAATATGGTTATAAGAGATATAGGTATAAAATATAGATAAAATAGATATAATAGATATAGGCATAAAATATAGACATAATAGGTATAGGTATAAATATAGACATAATAGATATAATACATATAGGCATTAAATATAGACATAAGAGATATAATAGATATAGGTATGAAATATACACATAATAGATATAATAGATATAGGTATAAATTATAGACATAATAGGTATAATTGATATAGGTATAAAATATAGACATAATAGATATAATAGATATAGGTATAAAATATAGACATAGGATATATAATAGATATAGATATAAAACATAGACATAATAGATATGATATATATGGGTATAAAATATAAATATAAAACATAGGATATATATAGGTATGAAATATAGACATAAAAGATATAATAGATATAGGTAGAAAATATAGACATAATAGATATAGGTAAAAAATGTAGACATAAAAGATATAATAGATATAGGTAAAAAATATACACAAAATAGATACAGGTATAAAATATATACAGAATAGATACAACAGATATAGTTATACAATATAGTGATTATAGTTATAATAGATATAGGTATAAAATATAGACATAATAGGTATAGGTATAAAATAAAGACATAATAGATATAGGTATAAAATACAGACATCAAAGATATAGGTATAATATATAGACATAATAGATTTAATAGATACAGGTGTAAAATACTGACATAAAAGATATAATAGATATAGGTGTAAAATATAGACATAAAAGATATAGTAGATATAGGCATAAAATGTAGACATAATAGAGATAGGTATAAAATATAGATATAATAGATACAGGTATAAAATATAGACATAATATATATGATAGATATAGGGATAAAATTTAGACATAATAGATATAGGTAAAAAATAATGACAGAATAGATATAATAGACATAGGTATAAAATATAGACAAAATAGATATAATAGATACAGGTGTAAATATAGATATAATAGATATAGGTATAAAATATAGACATAATAGATAAAATAGAAATAAGTATAAAATATAAATATAATAGATATAGATATAAAATATAGATATAATAGATATAATACATACAGGTATAAAATATAGATATAATAGATATAATTATAAAATATAAATAATATAGATATAATAGATATAGGTATAAAATATAGACATAATAGATATAATTGATATAGGTATAAAATATAGACATAGTAGATATAAGAGATATAGGTATAAAATGTAGACATAATAGATATAATAGATACAGGTACAAAATATAGATATAATAGATATAGGTATAAAATATAGATATAATAGATATAATATATATATTTATAAAAAATAGATATAATAGATACTGGTATAAAATATAGACAATAGATATATTATATAAAGGTATAAAATATAGATATAATAGATATAATTATAAAATATAAATGTAATAGATATAATAGATATAGGTAAAAAGTATAGATATAATGGATATAGGTATAAAATATGGTTATAATACATATAAGTATAAAATATAGATATAATAGATATAATAGATATAGCCCTAAAATATAGACATAATAGAAATGATAGATATATGTAGAAAACATAGATATAATAGATATAATGGATATAGGTATCAAACATAGATATAATAGATAAAGGTATAATATATAGATATAGTGGATATAATAGATATCGGCATAATATATAGACATAATAGATATAATAGATATAGGTGTAAAATATAGACAAAATATATAGTTATAAAATATAGACATAATAGTTATAATAGATATAGGTGTAAAATATAGACATAATAGATACAGGTATAATATTTAGACATAAAAGATATAATAGACATAGGTATAAAATAAAGACATAATATATATAATAGATGTGGTATAAAATATACACATAATAGATATAATAGATATACGTATAAAATATAGACATAATAGATATAGGTATGAAATAGAGACAAAATAGATATAATAGATATAGTTATAATTTTAGACGTAATAGATATTATAGATATAGGTATAAAATATAAACATAATAGATATAATAGATATGGGTATAAAATATAGACATAATAGATATAATGGATATAGTTATGAAATACAGACATAATAGATATAATAGATATAGGTATAAAAAATAGACATAATAGATATGACGGATATAGGTAAAAAATATAGACATAGATATGATAGATATAGGTATAAAATATAAACATAATAGATATAATAGATATAGGTTTTAAATATAGACATAAGAGATATAATAGATATAGGTATAAAACATAGACATAATAGATATAATAGATACAGGTATAAAATATAGATATAACAGATATAGGTATAAAATATAGATATAATAAATATAATAGGTAGATATAGTAGATATAATAGATATAGGTATAAAATATAGACATAATAGAGATAATAGATATAGGTATAAAATATAGACATAATAGATATAGGTTTAAAATATAGACAAAATAGATATAGATATAAAATATAGACATAACAGGTATAGGTATACATTATAGACATAATGGATATAATAAATATAGGTATGAAATATAGACATAATAGATATAGGTATAAAATATAGACATAATAGATATATAGGTATAAAATATAGACATAACAGGTATAATAGATATAAGTATAAGACATAGACATAATAGTTATAATATGTATAGATATAAAATATAGACATAATAGATATAATAGTTATAGGTAAAAAATATAGACATAATAGATATAATATATATAGGAATAAAATATAGACATAATTGAAATAGGTATAAAATATAGACAAAATAGATATAAATGATATAGGTATAAAATATTGACATAATAGATATAGGTGTAAAGAATAGACATAATCTTTATAATAGATATAGGTATGAAATATAGACATAATAGATATAATAGGTATAGGTTTAAAAAAAGTCATAATAGATGTAATAGATATAGATATAAGATATAGACCTAAAAGATATAATAGATATAGGAATAAAATAAAGACAAAAGAGATTTAATAGATATAGGTATAAAACATTGATATAATAGATATAATAGATATAGGTATAAAGTACAGACATAGTAGATATAAATGATATAGGTATAAAATATAGACACAAAAGATATAGGTATAAAATATAGACATAGATATAATAGATATAGGTATAAAATATAATTATAATAGATATAATAGAGATGGGTGTAAAATATAGACGTAATAGATATAATAGTTATATGTTTAAAATATAGACATAATAAATATCATACATATACCTACAAAATATACACATAGTTATTATAATAGATATAGGTATAAAATATAGACATAATACATATAGGTATAAAATATAGATATAATAGATAAAGTAGATATTGGCATAAAATGTAGATATAATAGATATAGGTAGAAAATATAGATATAATAGATACAGGTATAAAATACTCACATAATAGATACGATAGATACAGGTATAAAATATAGAGATAATAGATATAACAGATATAGGTATAAAATATGGACATAATAGATATGATAGATACAGGTATAAAATATAGATATAATGAATATAGGTATAAAATATAGATATAATAGACATAATAGATATACGTATAAAACATAGATAAAATAGATATCGGTATAATATATAGATATTATACATATAATAGATACAAATATAAAATATAGATATAATAGATAAAATTATGAAATATAAATATAATATATATAATAGATATAGGTATAAAATATAGATATATATAGGTATAAATATAGTTATTATAGATATAGGTATAAAATATAGACATTAGAGATATAATAGATATAGGTATAAAACATAGACAAAATAGATATGATACATATGGGTATAAAATATAGACAAAATACATATGATAAATATAGGTATAAAATATAGACATAATAGATACACGTATGAAATATACACATAGTTGATATAATAGATATAGGTATAAAATATAGACATAATAGATATAGATATAAAATATAGACATGATAGATATGATAGATATAGATATAAAATATACACATAATAGATATAGGTATAAAATACAGACATAATAGAAGCAGGTATAAAATATAGATGTAATTCATATAGGTACAAATATGGATATAATAGTCATAATAGATATACGTGTAAAATATACATATAATAGATAGAGGTATAAAATAGAAATACAATAGATATACTTATAAAATATAGTTGTAATAGATATAGGTGTAAAATATAGATATAATAGATATAATAGATATAGGTATAAAATATAGACATAATAGATATAATAGATATAGGTATTAAATATAGACATAATAGATATAATAGATATAGGTATACAATATAGACATAATCGATATAATAGACAATTATAAAATATAGACATCATAGACATAATAGATATAGGTTTAAAATATAGACATAATAGATATAGGTATAAAATACAGACATAATAGATACAGGTATGAAATATAGACATAATAGAAATAATAGATACAGGTATAAAATATAGACATTATAGATATAGGTATAAAACATAGACATAATAGATATAATAGATACAGTTATTAAATATAGACATAATAGATATAGGTATAAAATATAGACATAATAGATATAATAGATACAGGTAGAAAATATTGCCATAAGATATAATAGATATAGGTATAAAATATAGACATAATAGATATAGGTATAAAATATAGACATAACTGGTATAAAAATGTAGGTATGAAATATAGACATAATAGATATAGGTATAAAATATACACATAATAGTTATAATAGATATATGTATAAGATACAGATATAATAGATATAATAGATATAGGTATGAAATACAGACATAATAGATATAATACATATAAGAATTAAATACAGACATAATGGAAATAGGTTTTAAACATAGACAAAACAGATATAAAAGATATAGGTATAAAATATAGACACAATATATATAATAGATATAGGTATAAAATATAGACATAATAGATATAATAGATATAGGTATCAAATAAAGATAAAATAGATATAATAGATATAGGTATAAAATATGGATAATATAGATATAATAGATATAGGTACAAAATATAGATATAATATCTATAGGTATAAAATACGGACATAAAAGATATAGGTATAAAATATAGATATAATAGATATAATAGATATCGGTATAAAATAAAGACATAATAGATTTAATAGATATAGGTATAAAATATAGACACAATAGATATAATAGATATAGGTATAAAATATAGACATAATAGATAAAATAGATAAAGGTATAAAATATAGAAATAATAGATATAGGTATAAAATACAGACAAAATAGATATAGGTATAAAATATAGACATCGATATAATAGATATAGGTATAAAATATAAACATAATAGATATAATAGAGATGGGTATAAAATATAAACGCAATAGATAAAATAGATATAGGTGTAAAATATACATTGTAGATATAACAGATATAGGTATAAAATAAAGACAAAATAGATATAGGTATAAAACACAGACAGATATAATAGATATAGGTATAAAATATAGACATATTGGATATAAAAGATATAGGTATAAAATATAGACATAATAGATATAATAGATATAGTTATAAAATATAGATATAATAGATACAGTTATTAAAAATAGACATAATAGATATAATAGAAATCGGTATAAAATATAGACATAATAGATATACTAGATATAGGTATCAAATATAGCCATAATAAGTATAATAGATAAATGTATAAAATATAGACATAATAGATATACGTACAAAATATAGACATAATGGTTATAAGAGATATAGGTATGAAATATAGACATAATAGATATAATCGGTATACGTTTAAAATAAAGACATAATAGATATAATAGATATAGGTATAAGATATAGACATAATAGATATAATAGATATAGGTATAAAATATAGACATAATAGTTTTAAGATACAGGTATAAAACATTGATATAATAGATATAATAGATATAGGTATAAAATACATACCTAGTAGATATAATAGACATTGGTATAAAATATAGACATAATAGATTTAGTAGATGTAAATATAAAATACAGACATAATAGATATAAGAGATATAGGTATAAAATATGGACATAATAGATATAATAGATATTGGTATAAAATATGGACATAATAGATAAAATGGATATAGGTATAAAATATAGACATAATAGATGATATAGGTATAATGTATAGACAGAGTAGATATAATAGATATAGGTATAAAATATAGACATAATAGATATTGGTATAAAATATAGACATAATAAATATAGGTATAAATATAGACATAATAGATATAATAGAAATAGGTATAAAATATAGACATAATAGATATAATAGATATAGGTGTAAAATGTAGACATAACTGGTATAAAAATATAGGTATGAAATATAGACATAATAGATATATGTAGAAAATATACACATAATAGATATAATAGATATATGTATAAGATATAGACAGAATAGATATAATAGATGTAGGTATAAAATATAGATATAATAGATATAATATACATAGGTATTAAATACAGACATAATAGATATAATAGATATAAGAATAAAATACAGACATAATGGAAATAGGTAGAAAATATAGACAAAATACATATAAAAGATATAGCTATAAAATATAGACATAATAGATATAATAAATATAGGTCTAAAATATAGATATGATAAATATAATAGATATAGGTACAAAATGTAGACATAATACATATAGGTATAAAATATAGACATAATAGATATAATAGGTACAGTATTAAAATATAAACATAAAAGATATAGGTATAAAATATAGACACAATATATATAATAGATATTGGTATAAAATGTAGACAGATATAATAGATATAGGTATAAAATGTAGATACAATAGATATAGTAGATACCGGTATAAAATATAAATTTAATAGATATTATAGATATAGGTATACAATATATATATAATAGGTATAATAGATATAATAAATATTGGCATAAAATACAGATATAATAGATAGAATAATATTGGTATAAAGTATAGATGTAATACATATAATAGATACAGGTATAAAATATAGACATAACAGATATAATAGATATAGATATAACAGATAGACATAATAGATACAGGTAGAAAATATAGACATATTATATAACAATTATATGTATAAAATATGGACATAATAGATATAATATATATAGATATAAAATATAGACATAATAGATATAATAGATATAGGTATATAATATAGTCATAATAGATATAATAGATAAAGGTATAAAATATAGACATAATAGATATAATAAATATAGGTATAAAATATAGACATAATAGATATAGGTATAAAATATAAAAATAATAGATATAGGTATAAAATATAGACATAATAGATTTAATATAGTTATAAAATAAAGACATTATAGATATAATAGATATAGGTATAAAATATAGACATAATAGATATAATCGATATAGGTATGAAATATAGACATAATACATATCGGTATAAAATGTAGATATAATAGATATAGGTATAAAATACAGACATAGATATAATAGATATAGGTATAAAATATAAACATAATAGATATAATAGAGATGGGTACAAAATATAGACGTAATACATATAACAGATATAGGTGTAAAATATAGACATAGTAGATATAATAGATATAGGTGTAAAATATAGATATAAATAGATATAATAGATATAGGTATAAAATATAGACATAATAGATATAATAGATATCGGTATAAAACAGAGACATAATAGATATGGGTATAAAGTAAAGACATAATAGATATAATAGAAATAGGGTATAAAATAGAGACATAATAGATATAATAGATATAGATATCAAATATAGACATAATAATTATAATAGATGTAGGTATAAAATATAGACATAAAAGATATAGGTATAAAATATAGACATAATGGTTATAATAGATATAGGTATGAAATATAGACATAATAGATATAATAGGTATAGGTATAAAATACAGACATAATAGATATAATAGATATACGTATAAAATATAGACATAACAGGTATTGGTATAAAATGTAGACATTATAGATATAATATAGGTATAAAATATAGACATAATAGATATAATAGATATAGCATAAAATATAGACATAATAGATGTAATCCATATAGGTATAAAATATAGACATAATAGATATAGGTATAAAATATAAACATAATAGATATAATAAATATAGGTCTAAAATTGAGACATAATAAATAATATAGATATAGGTACAACATATAGACATAACACATATAGGCATAAATATAGACATAATAGATATAATACGTAAAGTAATAAAATATATACATAATAGATATAGGTATAAAATATAGACACATTTTATATAATAGATATAGGCATAAAATATAGACATAATAGATATAGTTATAAAATATAAACATAATGGATATAATAGATAAAGGTATCCAATATAGACATAATAATTATAATAGATATAGGTATAATATATAGACATAATAAGTATAGGTATAAAATAGAGACATAATATTTATAACACATATAGGTATAAATACAGACATAATAGATACAATAGGTATACGTATAAAATATAGACATAATAGACATAATAGATATATGTATAAGATATAGACACAGTAGATATAATAGATATAGGTATCAAATATAGACATGATAGATATAATAGATACATGTTAATATATAGATATAATCGATATAACAGATGTAGGTATAAAATGTAGACATAATAGATATAATGAATATAGGTATAAAATATAGACATAAGATATAATATATATAGGTATAAAATATAGACATAATAGATATTGGTATAAAATATAGACAAAATAGATATAATAGATATATGTAAAAGATATAGACAAAATCGAAATAATATATATAGGTATAAAATATAGACATAATAGATATAATAGGTATAGGTATAAAATGTAGACATAATTGATATAATAGATATAGGTATAAAATATAGACATAATAATTATAATAGATATATGTATAAAATATAGACATAATAGATATAGGTATAAAATATAGACAAAATAGATATAGGTATAAAATATAGACATAGATATAAGAGATATAGGTATAAAATATTAACATAATAGATATACTAGAGATGGGTATAAAATATAGACGTAATAGATATAATAGATATACGTGTAAAATATAGACATAGTAGATATAATAGATATAGGTATAAAATATAGACATAATGGATATAATAGATATAGGTATAAAATATAGACATAATGGATATAATACATATAGGTATAAAATATAGACGTAATAGATATAGGTATTAAATACAGACATAATAGATATAAAAAAATAGCTATAAAATATAGACATAATTGATATAGGTATAAAATACAGACATAATAGATTTAATAGATATAGTTATAAAATATAGACATAATAGATATAGTAGATATAGGTATAGAGCATAGATACAGTAGATATAATAGATATAGGTATAAAATATACACATAATAGCTATAATTGATAACGGTTTAAATTATGGACATAATACATATAATAGATATAGGTATAAAATATAGACATAATAGTTTTAATAGATATAGGTATAAAACATTGATACAATAGATATAATACATATAGGTATAAAATACATACATAGTAGATATAATAGATATTGGTATAAAATATAGACATAATAGATTTAGTAGATAGAGATGTAAAATACAGACATAATAGATATAAGAGATATAGGTATAAAATATAGACATAATAGATATTATAGATATAGGTATAAAATATAGGCATAATAGATATAATACATATATGTATAAGATATAGACATAATAGATATAATAGATATAGATATAAAATATAGACATAATAGATATAATAGACATAGGTATAAAATGTAGACATAATAAATATAATAGGCATACGTATAAAATAGAGATATAATAGATATAGGTATAAAATATAGATGTAATAGATATAGGTATAAAATTTACGTATAAGAAATATAGGTATAAAATATAGACATAATAGGTATAATAGATATAGCTATAAAATATAGACATAAAAGATATAATAAATACACGTATAAAATATAGACATAATAGATATAATAGATATAGGTATAAAATATAGACATATAGATACAATAGATATATGTATAAGATAAAGACATAATCGATATAATTGATATAGGTATAAAATATATACATAATAGATATAATAGATATAGGTATAAAATATAGACATAATAGATATAATAGATAGAGGAATAAAATATAGACATAATTGAAATAGTTATAAAATATAAACAAAAGAGATATAAAAGGTATAGGTATAAAATATATACATAATAGATATAATAGATATAGTTATAAAATATAGACATAATAGATATAATAGATATATGTATCAAATATAGACATAATAATTATAATAGATATAGGTATAAAATATAGACATAATAGATATAGGTAAAAAATATAGACATAATCTTTATAATAGATGTAGGGATGAAATATAGACATAATGTATATAATAGGTATAGTTTTAAATCAAAGACATAATAGATATAATAGATATAGGTATAAAATATAGACATAATAGATATAATAGATATAGGTATCAAATATAAATAAAATAGATATAGGTATAAATTATAGATATAACAGATATAATAGATATTCGTATAAAATATAGACTTGATAGATACAGGTATAAAATGTAGACATTATAGATATAATATAGGTATAAAATATAGACATAACATATATAATAGATAGAGGTATAAAATATAGACATAATAGATATAATCCATATAGGTATAAAATATAGATATAATAAATATAGGCATAAAAGGTAGACATTATAGATATAATATAGGTCTAAAATATAGAGAGATATAATAGATATAGATATGAAATATAGACATAATAGATATAATCCATATAGGTATAAAATATAGATATAGATATGGATATACGTATCAAATACAGATATAATAGATATAGGTATAAAATATAGAAATTGTGGATATAATATATATAGGTATAAAATATAGACTTAATAGATATAAAAGATGTAGGAATTAATTATAGACACGATAGATTTAATAGATAAAGATACAATATATAGATATAATAGATATAATAGATATAGGTATAAAATATAGACAAAATAGATATAATAGTTATAGGTATAAAATATAGCCATAATAGATGCAGATATAAAATATAGACATAATAGATGTAATAGATATAGGTATAAAATATACATAAAATAGATATAATAGATAAAGGTATAAAATATAGACATAAGAGATAAAACAGATGTAGGTATAGAATATAAACATAATGGATATAGGTATAAAATATAGACAAAATGGATATGGGTATAAAATATTGACATAGAAATAATAGATAAAGGTATAAAATATAAACATAAGAGATATAATAGAGATGGGTATAAAATATAGACGTAATAGATATAATAGATATAGGAGTAAAATATAGACATAGTAGATTTAATAGATATAGGTATAAGATATAGACATACTAGATATAGGTATAAAATATAGACATAACAGATATAATAGAAATAGGTATAAAATATAGACAAAATAGATATAATAGATACAGGTATCGAGTATAGACATAATAATTATAATAGATATAGTTATAAAATATAAACATAAAAGATACAGGTAGAAAATACAGACATAATGGTTATAATAGATATAGGTATGAAATATAGACATAATAGATATAATAGGTAGAGGTATAAAATATAGACATTAAACATATAATAGATATATGTATAACGTATAGACCTAATAGATATAATAAATATAGGTATAAAATATAGACATAATAGATATAACAGATATATGTATACGATATAGACATAATCGATATAATAGATATAGGTATAAAATATAAACATAATAGATATAATAGATATAGGTATCAAATATAGACATAAGAATTATAATAGATATAGTTATAAAATATTGACATAATAGATACAGGTACAAATTATAGACATAATGGTTATAATAGATATAGGTATGAAATATAGACATATTAGATATTATAGATATAGATATAAAATATAGACATAATAGATATAGGAATAAAATAGACATAATTGAAATAGGTATAAAATATAGACAAAATAGATATAAAAGATATAGTTATATAATATAGACATAATAGATATAATAGATAGAGGTATAAAATATACACATAATTGATATAATAGATATATGCATAACATATAGACATAATCGATATAACAGATATAGGTATAAAATATAGACATAATAGATATAATAGATATAGGTAAAAAATATAGACATAATAGATATAGATATATGTATAAGCTATAGTCATAATATATATAATATTTATAGGTATAAAATATAGAAATAAAAGATATAATAGATATAGGTATACAATATAGACATAATAGATATCGGTATAAAATATAGACATAATAGATACAATTGATTTAGGTATAAAATATAGGCATAATAGATATTATTGATATAGATATAAAATATAGACATAATAGATATAGGTATAAAATATGGACATATTAGACATAATAGATATAGGTATAAAATATAGACATAATATATATAATAGATATGGGAATAAAATATAGAGATAATTGAAATAAGTATAAAATATAGACAAGATAGATATAAAAGATATAGGTATGAAATACAGTCATAATAGACATAATAAATATAGATATAAAATATAGACATAATAGATATAATAGATATATGAATAAGATATAGACATAAGAGATATAATAGATATAGATATAAAATATAGACACAATAGATATAATAGATATAGATATAAAATAGAGACATAATAGATATAATAGATATAGTTATAAAATATTGACGTAATAGATATTATAGATACAGTTATAAAATATAAACATAATAGATGTAATAGATATGGGTAAAAAATACAGACAATAGTTATAATAGATATAGGTATGAAATACAGACATTATAGATATAACAGATATAGGTATAAAATATAGACATAATAGATGTGATATATATAGGTATAAAATATTGATATAATAGATATAATAGATATAGGTATCAAATATAGTCATAATAGATATAATAGATATAGGTATTAAATATAGCCATAATAGATCGAAGAGATACAGGTGTAAAATATGGATATAATAGATATAGGTATAAAATATAGACATAATAGATATAGGTATGAAATATAGACATAATAGATGCAATAGATATAGGTGTAAAATATAGAAATAATAGATATAATAGATATAGGTATCAAATATGGATATAATAGAAATAATAGATATAGGTATACAATACAGACATAATTGATATAATAGATATAGGTATAAAATATAGACCTAATAGATATAATAGATATCGGTATAAAATATAGACATTATATATTGTAGATATAGGTATAAAATATAGACATAATAGATATGGGTATAAAATATAAACATAATAGATATAATAGATATATGTATAAAATATAAACATAAGAGATATAATAGATATAGGTATAAAATATAGACATAATAAATATAATCGATACAGGTATAAAATATAGACATAATAGATATAGGTATAAAGTATAGACATAATCGATATAATAGATATAGGTATTAAATATGGACATAAGAGGCCGGGCGCGGTGGCTCAAGCCTGTAATTCCAGCACAGGAGGTCAGGAGATCGAGACAATCTGGCTAATACGGTGAAACCCCGTCTCTACTAAAAAATACAAAAAACTAGCCGGGCGACTAGGCGGGCGCCTGTCGTCCCAACTACTCGCGAGGCTGAGACAGGAAATTGGCGTGAACCCGGGAGGCGGAGCTTGCAGTGAGCGGAGAGCCGGCCACTGCACTAAAGCCTGGGCAGCAGAGCAAGACTCCGTCTCAAAAAAAAAACAAATATAGACATAATAGATATAGGTATAAAATATAGACATAAAAGATATAGGTATAAAATATAGACATAATAGATATAGGTATAAAATGTAGACATAATAGATATAATAAATATAGGTATAAAATATAGATTTTATACAGGTAGAAAATATAGACATAAGAGTTATAATATATATAGGTATAAAATATAGACATAATAGACATAATAGATATAGGTATAAAATATCGACATAACAGATATAATAGGTACAGTTATGAAATATAGGCATAATAGATATAGGTGTAAAATATAGACATAGTAGATATAATAGATATAGGTAGAAAATATAGACATAATAGATATAGGTATAACATATAGACATAATAGATATAGGTATAAAATATAGACATAATAGATATAGGTATAAAATATAGACATAATAGATATAATAGAAATAGGTATAAAATATAGACATAATAGATATAATAGATATAGGTATAAAATATAGACATAATAATTATAATAGATAAAGGTATAAAATATAGACATAATAGATATAGGTACAAAATATAGACATAATAGATATAATAGTTATAGGAATAAAATATAGACATATTTGAAATAGTTATAAAATATAGACAAAGTAGATATAAAAGATATAGGTATAAAATATAGACATAATAAATATAATAGATATAGTTATAAAATATACACATAATAGATATAATAGATATATGTATAAGATATAGACATAATCGATATAATAGATATAGGTATAAAATATACACATAAAAGATATAATAGATGTAGGCATAAAATTTAGACATAATAGATATTATAGATATAGGAATAAAATATAGACATAATTGAAATAGGTATAAAATATAGACAAAATAGATTTAATAGATATAGGTATAAAATATAGACATAATAGATATAATAGATATAGGTATAAAATATAGACATAATAGATATCGGTATAAAATATAGACATAATAGATTTAATAGATATAGTTATAAAATATAGACATAATAGATATAATAGATATAGGTATAAAATATAGACATAATAGATATCGGCATAAAATATAGACATAATAGATTTCATAGATATAGTCATAAAACATAGACATAATGGATATAATAGATATAGGTATAAAACATAGACATAATAGATATAATATACGTATAAAATATAGACATAATAGATATAGGTATTAAATACAGACATAATAGAAATAAGTATAAAATATAGACAATAGATATAAAAGATATAGTTATCAAATATAGACATAATAATTATAATAGATATAGGTAAAAAATATTGACATAATAGATATACGTACAAAGTATAGACATAATGGTTATAAGAGATATAGGTACGAAATATAGACATAATAGATATAGGTATAATATTTAGACATAATAGATATAGGTATAAAATATAGACATAATAGATATAATAGATATAGGTATAAAATATAGACATAGTAGACATAATACACATACGTATAAAATATAGACGTAATGGATATAAGAGATATAGGTATAAAATATAGACATAATAGATATTATAGATGAAGATATAAAATATAGACATTATAGATATAGGTATAAAGTATAGAAACAATAAATATAATATATAGACATAAGAGGTATAATAGATATAAGTATAAAATATGGACATAATAGATATAATACATAAAGGTATAAAATATAGATATAATAGATATAGGTATACAATATACATATAATAGATATAATAGATATACGTATAAAATATAGATATAATTGATATGATAAAATATAAATCTAATAGATATAATAGATATAGGTATACAATATAGACATAGTAGATATAGGTATGAAATATAGACATAATAGATATAATAGATATAGGAAAAAATTATAGACATAATAGATATAATATATATAGGTATAAAATATATACATAAAAAATTTAATAGATATATGCATAAAATATAGTCATCGTAGATATAATAGATATAGGTATAAAATATAGACATAATAGTTATAGGTATAAAATATAGACATAATAGATATAGGTATAAAATAGAGACATAACAGATATAGGTATAAAATATAGACATAGACTCGGAAAGGGGAACATCACTCACTGGGGCCTATCATGGGGAGGGGGGAGGGGAGAGGAGGGACTGATTGCATTGGGGAGTTATACATGATATAAATGATGAATTGATGGGTGCTGTCGAGGTGATGGGTGCAGCACACCAACATGGCATAAGTATACATAAGTAACAAACCTGCACGTTATGCACATGTACACTAGAACTTAAAGTATAATAAAAAAAAAAGAAAAAAAAATGAAATAAAATCAGAATTCAAAAAATAAAACAAAATAAAATAAATGAAATATAGACATAATAGATAAAGGTATAAAATATAGACATAATAGATATAGGTATAAAATATAGACATAATAGATATAATAGAAATAGGTATAAAATATAGACATAAGAGATACAGGTATAAAATATAGACATAATAGTTACAATAGATGTACGTATGAAATATAGACATAATAGATATAATAGATATAGGTATAAATTATAGACATAATAGGTATAATTGATATAGGTATAAAATATAGACCTAATAGATATAATAGATACTGGTATAAAATATATATATAATAGATATAGGTATAATATATAGACATAATAGATAAAATAGATATAGTTATAAAATATAGACTTAATAGATATAGGTACAATATTTAGACATAATAGATACAATAGATGTAGGTATAAAATATAGACATAATAGATATAATAGATATAGATATAAAACATAGACCTAATAGATTTAATAGATATAGGTATAAAATATAGACATAATACATATAGGTATAAAATATAGACATTATAGATATAATAGGTATAAAATATAGATATAATAGATTAAATAGATGTTCGTTTACAAAATAGATATAATAGATACAGGTATAAAATATAGACAATAGATATAATAGATATAGGCATACAATATAGATATAACAGATATAATAGACATAGGTTTACAATATAGACATAATAGACATAATAGATACAGGTATAAAATATAGACATAATAGATATAATAGATATAGGTAAAAAATATAGACATAATAGACAAAGGTACAATATATAGACATAATAGATATAATAGATAGAGGTATTAAATATAGACATAATAGATATAGGTATAAAATATAGACATCATAGATATACGTATAAAATATAGACATAATAGATATAGGTATAAAATATACACATAATAGATATAGGTATAATATTCAGACATAATAGATATAAGAGATATAGGAATAAAATACAGACATAATAGATATAGTAAATATAGGTATAAAATACAGACAGAAGAGATATACGTATAAAATACAGGCATAATAGATATAATAGATATAGGTATAAAAAATACACAAAATAGATATAATAGATATAGGTATAAAATATAGACATATTAGTTATAATAGATACAGGTATACAATATAGACATAATAGATATAATAGATAAAGATATGAAATACAGACATAATAGATATAATAGATATTGTTATAAAAAATAGACATAGCAGATATGGGTATAATATTTAGACATAATAGATATAATAGATATAGGTATAAAATATAGACATAAAGATATAATAGATATACGTGTAAAATATACACAAAACAGACATAAATGATATAGGTGAAAAATATAGACATAAGAGATACAGATATAAAATATAGACATAATATATATAATGGATATAGATATAAAATATAGACATAATATATACTTTTAAAATATAGACATAATAGATATAGATATAGGTATAAAATATAGACATAATATAGAATTATAAAATATAGACATAATAGTTATAATAGGTATAGGTATAAAATATAGACATAATAGATATAGGTATATATGCAGACATAATAGATATAATAGATATAGTTATAAAATAGAGACATAATAGATATAATAGATATAGGTATAACATATAGGCTCAATAGATATAATAGATACAGGTAAAAATATAGATATAATAGATATAGGTATAAAATAAAGATATAATAGATATATGTATAAAAAAAGATAAAACAGATAGAGGTATAAAACATAGAAAATAGATATAATAGATATAGGCATAAAATATAGATATAATAGATATAATTATAAAATATAAATATAAGAGATATAACTGATATAGGAAAAAATATAGATATAATGGATATAGGTATAAAATATGGTTATAATAGATATAAGTATAAAATATGGATATAATAGATATAATGGATATAGGCATAAAATATAGACATAATAGATATGATAGATATATGTATAAAATAGAGATATAATAGATATAATGGATATAGGTATCAATTATAGATATAATAGATATAGGTATAAAATATAGATATAGAGGATATAACAGATATAGGCATAAAATACAGACATAATAGATATAATAGATATACGTATAAAATATAGACATAATAGATATAATAGATAAAGATATAAAATACAGACAAATTAGATATAGTTATAAAGTATAGACACAATAAATATAAAAGATACAGGTATAATATATAGACATAAGAGGAATAATAGATAAAGGTATAAAATAAAGACATAATAGATATAATACATAAAGGTATAAAATATAGATATAATAGTTATAGGTATAAAATATACATATAATTGATATAATAGATATACATAGAAAATATAGATATAATTGATATAATGAAAAAATATAAATCTGATAGATATAATAGATATAGGTATACAATAGAGACATAATAGATATGGGTATGAAATATAGACATAATAGATATAATAGATATAGGTAAAAAATATAGACATAATAGATATAGGTGTAAAATATAGATATAATAAATATAATAGATATAGGTATAATATATAGGCATAATAGATACAATAGATATAGGTATAAAATATAGACTTAATAGATATAATAGATATAGGTATAAAATATAGACATAATAGATATAGGTAGAAAATATAGACATAATATATAATAGATATAGGTATTAAATATAGACATAATAGAGAAAGGTATAAAATATAGACATAACAGATATAGGTATAAAATACAGACATAATAGATATAGGTATACAATATAGTCATAATAGATATAATAAATATAGTTATAAAATATAGACTTAAGACATATTCGTATACTATATAGACATAACAGATATAATACATATGAGTATAAAATATAGACATAATAGACATAAAGGATATAGATATAAAATATAAACATAATAGATATAATAGATATAGGTAAAAAATATAGGCTTGATAGATATAATAGAGGTATGAAATATAGACATACTAGATATAATTGATAGAATTATAAAATATAGACATAATAGATATAATAGAGGGATAAAATATAGACATAATAGATATAATAATTATAGGTATAAAATACAGACATAATAGATATAAGAGATATAGGTATAAAATATAGACATAATAGATATAATAGATATAGGTATAAAACATAGACGTAATAGATATAGGCATAAAATATAGACATAATTGATATAATAGATGTAGGTATGAAATATAGACATAATAGATATAGGTATAAATTATAGACATAGTAGGTATAATTGATATAGGTATAAAATATAGATATAATAGATAAAATAGATATAGGTATAAAATATAGACATAAGAGATATAATAGATACAGGTATAAGACCTAGACATAATAGATACGATATATATGGGTATAAAATATAGACATAATACATATGATATATATAGGTATAAAATATAGACATAATAGATAAAATAGATATAGGTATAAAATATAGACATAATAGATATAGGTATAAAATATCGACATAATAGATACAATAGATACAGGTACAAAATATGCATATAATATATATAGGTATAAAGCATAGATATAATAGATATAATAGATATATGTATAAAAAATAAATATAATAGATACAGGTATAAAATATAGACAACAGGTATAATAGATATAGGTATAAATATAGATATAATAGATATTATTATAAAATATAATTATAATAGATATAATATATATAGGAAAAAATATAGATATAATGGATGTAGGTATAAAATACGGTTATAATAGATATAAGTATAAAATATAGACATAATAGACATAATACATATAGGCATTAAATACAGACATAATAGATATGATAGATATATGTATAAAATATAGATATAATAGATATAATGGATATAGGTATCAAATATAGATATAATAGATATAGGTATAAAATATAGATATAGTGGATATAATAGATATAGGCATAAAATATAGACATAATAGATATAACACACATAGTTATAAAATATAGACATAATAGATATAATAGATAAAGATATTAAATATAGACATAATAGATTTAGGTATAAAGTATAGACACAATAGGTATAATAGTTATAGGTATAAAATATAGACATAAGAGGTATAATAGATATAGGTATAAAATATAGACATAATAGATATAATAGATATAGGTAAAAAATATAGATATAGTAGATATAATAGACATAGGTTTACAATATAGACATAATAGACATAATAGATACAGGTATAAAATATAGACATAATAGATATAATAGATATAGTTAAAAAATATAGACATAATAGTCATAGGTACAATATATAGACATAATAGATATAATAGATAGAGGTATTAAATATAGACATAATAGATATAGGTATAAAATATAGACATCATAGATATACGTACAAAATATAGACATAATAGATATAGGTATAAAATATAGACATAATAGATATAGGTATAATATTCAGACATAATAGATATAATAGATATAGGAATAAAATACAGACATAATAGATATAATAAATATAGGTATAAAATACAGACAGAAGAGATATACGTATAAAATACAGACATAATAGATATAATAGATATAGGTATAAAAAATACACATAATAGATATAATAGATATAGGTGTAAAATATAGACACATTAGTTATAATAGATATAGGTATAAAATATAGACATAATAGATATAATAGATAAAGATATTAAATACAGACATAATAGATATAATAGATATTGTTATAAAAAATAGACATAGCAGATATGGGTATAATATTTAGACATAATAGATATAATAGATATAGGTGTAAAATATAGACATGAATATATAATAGATATACGTGTAAAATATACACAAAACAGATATAAATGATATAGGTGAAAAATATAGACATAAGAGACACAGATATAAAATATAGACATAATATATATAATGGATATAGATATAAAATATAGACATAATATATACTTTTAAAATATAGACATAATAGATATAGATATAGGTATAAAATATAGACATAATATAGAATTATAAAATATAGACATAATAGTTATAATAGGTATAGGTATAAAATATAGACATAATAGATATAGGTATAATATGCAGACATAATAGATATAATAGATATAGTTATAAAATAGAGACATAATAGATATAATAGATATAGGTATAACATATAGGCTCAATAGATATAATAGATACAGGTAAAAATATAGATATAATAGATATAGGTATAAAATAAAGATATAATAGATATATGTATAAAAAAAGATAAAACAGATAGAGGTATAAAACATAGAAAATAGATATAATAGATACAGGCATAAAATATAGATATAATAGATATAATTATAAAATATAAATATAATAGATATAATTGATATAGGAAAAAATATAGATATAATGGATATAGGTATAAAATATGGTTATAATAGATATAAGTATAAAATATGGATATAATAGATATAATGGATATAGGCATAAAATATAGACATAATAGATATGATAGATATATGTATAAAATAGAGATATAATAGAAATAATGGATAAAGGTATCAATTATAGATATAATACATATAGGTATAAAATATAGATATAGAGGATATAATAGATATAGGCATAAAATACAGACATCATAGATATAATAGATATTCGTATAAAATATAGACATAATAGATATAATAGATAAAGATATAAAATATAGACACAATAGATATAGGTATAAAGTATAGACACAATAAATGTAAAAGATACAGTTATAATATATAGACATAAGAGGAATAATAGATAAAGGTATAAAATATAGACATAATAGATATAATACATAAAGGTATAAAATATAGATATAATAGATATAGGTATAAAATATACATATAATTGATATAATAGATATACATAGAAAATATAGATATAATTGATATAATGAAAAAATATAAATCTGATAGATATAATAGATATAGGTATACAATAGAGACATAATAGATATGGGTATGAAATATAGACATAATAGATATAATAGATATAGGTAAAAAATATAGACATAATAGATATAGGTGTAAAATATAGATATAATAAATATAATAGATATAGGTATAATATATAGGCATAATAGATACAATAGATATAGGTATAAAATATAGACTTAATAGATATAATAGATATAGGTATAAAATATAGACATAATAGATATAGGTAGAAAATATAGACATAATATATAATAGATATAGGTATTAAATATAGACATAATAGAGAAAGGTATAAAATATAGACATAACAGATATAGGTATAAAATACAGACATAATAGATATAGGTATACAATATAGACATAATAGATATAATAAATATAGTGATAAAATATAGACTTAAGACATATTGGTATACGATATAGACATAACAGATATAATACATATAAGTATAAAATATAGACATAATAGACATAATGGATATAGATATAAAATATAAACATAATAGATATAATAGATATAGGTAAAAAATATAGGCTTGATAGATATAATAGAGGTATAAAATATAGACATAATAGATATAATTGATAGAATTATAAAATATAGACATAATAGATATAATAGAGGGATAAAATATAGACATAATAGATATAATAATCATAGGTATAAAATACAGACATAATAGATATAAGAGAAATAGGTATAAAATATAGACATAATAGATATAATAGATATAGGTATAAAACATAGACGTAATAGATATAGGCATAAAATATAGACATAATTGATATAATAGATGTAGGTATGAAATACAGACATAATAGATATAGGTATAAATTATAGACATAATAGGTATAATTCATATAGGTACAAAATATAGATATAATAGATAAAATAGATATAGGTATAAAATATAGACATAAGAGATATAATAGATATAGGTATAAGACATAGACATAATAGATACGATATATATGGGTATAAAATATAGACATAATACATATGATATATACGTATAAATTATAGACATAATAGATATAATAGATATAGGTATAAAATATAGACATAATAGATATAGGTATAAAATATCGACATAATAGATATAATAGATACAGGTACAAAATATACATATAATATATATAGGTATAAAACATAGATATAATAGATATAATAGATATATGTATAAAAAATAAATATAATAGATACAGGTATAAAATATAGGCAACAGGTATAATAGATATAGGTATAAATATAGATATAATAGATATTATTATAAAATATAATTATAATAGATATAATATATATAGGAAAAAATATAGATATAATGGATGTAGGTATAAAATACGGCTATAATAGATATAAGTATAAAATATAGATATAATAGACATAATACATATAGGCATTAAATATAGACATAATAGATATGATAGATATATGTATAAAATATAGATATAATAGATATAATGGATATAGGTATCAAATATAGATATAATAGATATAGGTATAAAATATAGATATAGTGGATATAATAGATATAGGCATAAAATATAGACATAATAGATATAATAGATAAAGATATTAAATATAGACATAAAAGATATAGGTATAAAGTATAGACAGAATAGATATAATAGTTATAGGTATAAAATATAGACATAAGAGGTATAATAGATATAGGTATAAAATATAGACATAATAGATATAATAGATATAGGTATAAATATAGATATAATAGATATAATAGACATAGGTTTACAATATAGACATAATAGACATAATAGATACAGGTATAAAATATAGACATAATAGATATAATAGGTATATGCAAAAAATATAGCCATAAAAGACATAGGTACAATATACAGACATAATAGATATAATAGATATAGGTATTAAATATAGACCAATAGATATAGGTATAAAATATAGACAAAATAGATATACGTATAAAATATAGACATAATAGATATAGGTATAAAATTAGACTTAACAGATATAGGTATAAAATATAGACATAATAGATATAGGTTAAAATATAGACATAATAGAAATAATATAGTGATAAAATTAGACAAAATAGATATAATGAATAGAGTATAAAATATAGACATGTGACATAATAGATATAATGGATAGAGGTATAAAATATAGACATAATAGATATAATAGAGGTATTTAGACATGTAGATAATAGATATAGGTATAAAATATAGACATAATAGATATAATAGATCACGTATAAATTAGACATAATCGATAACCAGATAGAGGTATAAAATATAGACAAACTCAGATATGATAGATATAGGTATAAAATATAGACAAAATAGATATACGTATAAAATATAGACATAATAGATATAGGTATTAAAATATAGACTTAACAGATATAGGTATAAAATATAGACATAATTAGATATAGGTTAAAATTAGACATAATAGATAATATATAGTGATAAAATATAGACAAAATAGATATAATGAATAGAGGTATAAAATATAGACATATGTGACATAATAGATATAATGGATAGAGGTATAAAATATAGACATAATAGATATAATAGAGGTATAAATTAGACATGATAGATATAATAGATATAGGTATAAAATATAGACATAATAGATATAATAGATAACGTATAAAATTTAGACATAATCGATATACCAGATAGAGGTATAAAATATAGACAAAATAGATATGATAGATATAGGTATAAAATATAGACATAATAGATATGATATATATTGGTATAAAATATAGACATAATAGATGTAATAGATATAGTTATAAAATATAGACATAAAAGATATAATACATATAGGTATAAAATATAGACATAAAAGATATAGGTATAAAATATAGATATAACACATATAATAGTGGTATAAAATAAAGGCATAATAGATATAATAGATATAGGTATAAAATATAGACATAATAGATATAGGTATGTAATATATACATAATAGATATAATAGATGTAGGTATAAAATGTAGACATAATAGATATAATAGATATAGGTATAAAATATAGAAATAATAGATATAATTGATATAGGTATAAAATATAGACATAATAGATATAATACATAAAGGTATAAAATGTAGACAGAATCGATATAGTAGATATAGGTATGAAGTATAAACATAATAGATATAATAGACGCTGGTATAAAATATAGACATAATGGATATAATAGATATAGGTTAAAAATATGGATATAATAGATATAGTTACGAAATATAGATATAATAGTTATATTAGATATATGTATAAAATATACATATAATAGATATAGGTATAAAATATAGATATAATACTTATAATTGATACAGGTATAAAATATAGATATAATAGATATAGTTATAAAATATAAATATAACAGATAAAATAGATATAGGTATGAAATATAGACATAATAGATATAATAGACGAATAAAATTTAGACATAATCGATAAAAGCGATAGAGGTATGAAATATAGATATAATAGATATAGTAGATAGAGTTATAAAATATAAACATAATAGATATAATAGGTAGAAGTATAAAATATAGACCTAATCGATATAATAGATAAAGCTATAAAATATAGACATAAAAGATATAATTGATAGAGGTATAAAATATAGACAATAGATATAATAGATACAGTTATAGAATATAGACATAATAGGTATCATAGATATAGAGAAAATAGATATAATAGCTATAGGTATAAAATATACACGTAATAGATATAATTCATATAGTTATAAAATATAGACATAATAGATATAATAGATATAGGTATTAAATATAGACATAATAGATATAGGTATAAAATATAGACATAACAGATATAGGTATAATATATAGACACAATAGATATAGGTAAAAAATATAGGCATAACAGATATAATAAATATAGGTATAAAATATAGACTTAATAGATATAGTTATACCATACAGACATAATGGATATAATATATATAGCTTTAAAATATAGACATAATAGACATAATGGATACAGATATAAAATATAGACATAATAGATATAATAGATATAGGCATGAAATATAGGCATAATAGATATAATAGAGGTATAAAATATAGACATAATAGATATAATTGATAGAGTTATAAAATATACACATAATAGGTATAATAGATAGAGGGATAAAATATAGACATAATAGATATAATAGATATAGGTATAAAAGACAGACATAATAGATATAATAGATATAGCTATAAAATATAGACATAATAGATATAATAGATATAGTTATAAAACATAGACTTAATAGATATAGGTATAAAATATAGGCATGATAGATATAATAGATATAGGTACTAAATATAGACATAATAGATATAGGTATAAAATATAGACATAATAGATATAGGTATAATATATGGACATAATAGACATAGGTATAAAATATAGACATAATAGATATAATGATTATAGGTATAAAATATAAACTTAATATATATAGGTATAAAATATAGACATAATAGATATAATATATATAGGAATAAAATATAGACATAATAGACATAATAGATATAGGTATAAAATATAGACATAATAGATATAATAGAAATAGGTATAAAACATAGACATAATAGATATAATAGATAAAGGTATAAAATATAGACATAACAGATATAATAGGTATAGGTATAAAATATAGACATAATAAATATAGGTATAAAATAGAGACATAATAGACGTAATAGATATAGGTATAAAATATAGACATATTACATATAATTGATGGCGGTATAAAATATACACCTAATAGATATAATAGATAGAGGTATAAATTATAGACATAATACACATAATAGATAGAGGAATAAAATATAGAAATAAGAGATATAATAGAGTTAGCTATACAATATTGACAAAATAGATATAATAGATATAGGTATTAAGTATAGACATAATAGATATAGGTATAAAATATAGACACAATATATATAATAGATAAACGTATAAAATATAGACATAATAGTTATAATGGATATAGGTATAAGACACAGACATAATCGATATAATAGACATAGGTATAAAATATAGACATAATAGATATAATAGATATAGGTATAAAATATAGATATAATAGATATAATAGGTAGACATAATAGATTTAATAGATAGAGGTATAAAATATCGACACAATAAATGTAAGAGATAGAGGTATAAAATATAGACATAATAGATACAATAGAGGTATAAAATATAGAAATAATAGATAAAATAGATAAAGCTATAAAATGTGGATATAATAGATACAGGTAGAAAATATAGATATAATAGATATAATAGATATACGTATAAAATATAGATATAATTGATATCGTCATCAAATATAGATATAATAGATGTAATAGATATAGGTATAAAATATAGATATAATAAATATAATTATAAAATGTAAATTTAAAAGATATAATAGACATAGATATTAAATATAGATACAAGAAATATAGGTATAAAATATAGTTATAATAGATATACGTATAAAATATAGACATATTAGATATAATAGATATAGGTATAAAATATGGACATAATAGATATGGATATAAAATATAATCATAATAGATATAAGAGATATAGGTATAAAATATAGACATAAGAGATATAATAGATATAGGTATAAAATATAGACATAATAGATATAATAGGTGTAGGTATACAATATAGACATAATAGACATAATAGATATAAGTACAAAATATAGACATAATAGATATAATAGATATAGGTAAAAGATATAGACAAAATACTTATAGGTGAAAAATATAGACATAATAGATATAATAGATATAGGTATAAAATATAGACATAATAGATATAATAGATATAGGTATAAAATATACACATAATAGATATAATAGGTATAGATATAAAATATAGACATAATAGATATAATAGATATAGGTATAAAATATACACATAACAGATATAATAGGTATAGGTATAAAATATAGACATAACAGATATAATAGATATAGGGATAAATTATAGATGTAATAGATATTATAGATATAGGTATAAAATATAAACATAATAGATATAGGTATGAAGTATAGACATAATAGATATAATAGATATCGGAATAAAATATAGACATAATACATACAAAAGATATAGGTATAAAATATAGACATAATAGATACAATTGATATAGGTATAAAATATAGACATAATAGATATAATAGATATAGGTATTAAATATAGACATAATAGATATAATAGATAGAGGTATAAAATATACACATAATAGATATAATAGGTATAGGTATAAAATATAGACATAACAGATATAATAGATATAGGGATAAATTATAGATGTAATAGATATTATAGATATAGGTATAAAATATAAACATAATAGATATAATAAATATGGGTATAAAATATAGACAATAGATATAATAGATATAGGTATGAAATACAGACCTAATAGATACAATAGACATAGGTATAAAATATAGACATAATAGATATGATATATATAGGTATAAAATATAGACATAATAGACTTGATAAATATAGGTATAAAATATAAACATAATAGATATAATAGATATAGGTCTAAAATATAGACATAATAGATATAATAGATATAGGTATAAAACATAGACATAATAGATATAATAGATACAGGTATAATATACAGATATAATAGATATAGGTATAAAATATAGATGTAATACATATAATAGGTAGACATAACAGATATAATAGATATAGGTGTAAACTATAGATATAATAGATATAATGGATATGGGTATCAAATATACATATAATATATATAGGTATAAAATATAGATATAGTGGATATAATAGATATAGGTATAAATATAGACATAATAGATATAATAGATATAGTTATAAAAAAGAGAGGTAATAGATATTATAGGCATAGGTATAAAATATAAACATAATAAATATAATAGATATGGGTATAAAATATAGACAATAGATATAATAGATATAGGTATGAAATACAGACATAATAGATATAAAGATACACGTATAAAATAAAGAAATAATAGATATAGGTATAAAATATAGACATAATAGATATAAGAGATATAGGTATAAAATATAGGCATATTAGATATAGGTATAGAATATAAACAAAATAGATATAATAGATATAGGTACAAAATATAGACATAATAGATATAATAGATATAGGTATAAAATACAGAAATAATAGATATAATAGATACAGGTATAAAATATAGATATAATAGATGTAAGTATAAAATATACATATAATAGATATACGTATAAAAAATAGATATAATAGATGTAGGTATGAAATATAGACATAATAGATATAATAGATATTGGTATAAATTATAGACATAATAGGTATAATTGATATAGGTATAAAATATAGACAGATATAATAGATATAGGTATGAAATATAGACATAAGAGATATAGGTATAAAATATTGACATAATAGAGAGATATAGGAATTAAATATAGACATAACAGATATAGGTATAAAATACAGACATAATAGTTATAGGTATTAAATATAGACATGATAGATATAGGTATAAAATATAGACATACTAGATATAATAAATATAGGTATAAAAGATACACATAATAGTCATAATAGATATAACTAAAAATATAGACATAATAGATATAATAGATATAGGTATAAAATATAGGCATAATAGATATAATAGATAGAGTTATAACATATAGACATAATAAATATAATTGATAGAGTTATAAAATATAGACATAATAGATATAACAGATAGAGGGACAAAATATAGACATAATAGATGTAATAGATACAGGTAGAAAATACAGACATAATAGATATAATAGATATATTTATAAAATATAGACATAATAGATATAAGAGATATAGGTATAAAATATAGACGTAATAGATATAGCTATAAAATATAGACATAATAGATATAATACATGTAGGTATGAAATATAGTCATAATAGATATAATAGATATGGCAATAAATTATAGACATAAGACATATAATAGATATAGGTATAAAACATAGACATAATAGATATGATATATATGGGTATAAAATATAGACATAATAGATATAATAGATATAGGTTTAAAATATAGACATAAGAGATATAATAGATATAGGTATAAAACATAGACATAATAGATATAATAAAAATAGCTATAAAATATAGACATAATTGATATAGGTACAAAATACAGACATAACAGATTTAATACATATAGGTATAAAATACAGACAGAATAGACATAATAGATATCGGTATAAAATATAGACATAATAGATATAATAGATATAGGTATAAAATAAAGACATAATAGATATAGGTGAAAAATGTAGACATAATAGATAAAATAGATATAGGTATAAAATACAGACATAATAGTTATAGGAATAAAATATAGACAGAATAGATACAACAGATACATTTATACAATATAGAAGTAATAGTTATAATAGATATAGGTATAAAATATAGACAAAATAGGTATAGGTGCAAAATACAGACATAAAAGGTATAATAAATATACGTGTAAAATATAGACATAAAAGATATAATAGATAAAGGTATAAAATGTAGACATAATAGAGTAGGTATAAAATATAGATATAATAGATACAGGTATAAAATATAGACATAATATATATGATAGATGTAGGTATAAAATATAGACATAATAGATATAATAGATATAGGTAAAAAAATATAGACAGAATAGATTTAATAGACATAGTTATAAAATATAGACAAAATAAATATAATAGATACAGGTGTAAAATATAGATATAATAGATATAGGTATAAAATATAGACGTAATAGATATTATAGGTATAGGTATAAAATATAAACAGACGAGGTATAATAGATATAGGTATAAAATACAGACATAATAGATATAATAGATATAGGTATAAAATATAGGCATATTAGATGTAGGTATAGAATATAAACATAATAGATATAATAGATATAGGTACAAAATATAGACATAATAGATATAATAGATATGTATAAAATACAGAAATAATAGATATAATAGATACAGGTATAAAATATAGATATAATAGATGTAAGTATAAAATATACATATAATAGATATACGTATAATAGGTATAATAGAAATACGTATAAAATATAAATATAATAGATATAGATATAAAATATAGATATAATAGTTAAAATATATACAGGTATAAAATATATATATAATAGAAATAATTATAAAATAAAAATATAATAGATATAATAGATAAAGGTCTAAAACATAAATATAATAGATATCGGTATAAAATATAGTTATAACAGATATAGGAATAAAATATAGATATAATAGATATAATAGATATATTTATAAAATATAGACATAATAGATATAATCGATATAGGTATCAAATATAGACATAACAGATATAATAGATATAGGTATACAATACAGACATAATGGATATAATAGATAAAGGTATAAAATATAGACATAATAGATATATAAATATAGGTATAAAATATAGACATAATAGATATAATAGATGTGGGTATAAAATATAGACATAATAGATATAGGTATAAAATACAGACATAATAGTTATAATAGATATAGGTATAAAATGCAGACATACTAGACATAGGTTTAAAATATAGACATCATATATATAATAGATATAGGTATAAAATATAGCCATAAGAGATATAATAGATAGAGGTATAAAATATAGACATAATAGATATAGGTATAAAATATAGACATAATAGATATAATAGATATAGGTATAAAATATAGCCATAATGTATATAATAGATATAGGTATAAAATATAGACATAATAGATATAGGTATAAAATATAGACATAATAGATATAGGTATAAAATATAGACGCAATAGATATAATAGATATAGGTATGAAATACAGACATAATAGATATTATAGATATACGTATAAAATATAGACAAAAGAGATGTAATAGACATAGGTATAAAATTTAGACATAATAGATAAAATAGACATCGGTATAACGTATAGACATAAAACATAATAGATAGGGGTATAAAATATAGATATAATAGATATAGGTATAAAATATCGATATAATAGACATAATAGATATACGTAAAAAATATAGATATAATTGATATTGGTATAAAATATAGATATAATGGATATAATTATAAAATATAAATATATTAGACATAATAGATAAAGGAATAAAATATAGATTCAGTAGATATCGGTATAAAACATAGTTATAACAGATATAGGTATAATATAGATATAATAGAATAGATATAATATTAGACATAATAGATATAATAGATAGGTATAAAATATGACATAATAGATAGATATAGGTAAACAATACAGACATAATAGATATAATAGATATAGCTATAAAATGTGACATAATAATATAAATAAATATAGGTATAAAATATAGACATAATATATATAATAGATACATGAATAAAATATGGACATAATTGATATAATTATAGGTATAAAATATAGGCAGAATGGATATAGATATAAAATACAGACCTAATAGATATAATAGACATAGGTATAAAATATGCACATTATAGATATAATAGATATAGGTATAAAATGTAGACATAATAGACATAATAGATATAGGTGTAAATTATAGACGTAAGAGATATAGGTAAAAAATATATACATAATAGATATAAGAGTATGATTATAAATATAGACATAATAGTTATAATAGATACAGGTATAAAATATAGACATGATAGATATATATATAAAAAGTATAAAATACAGACTTAATAGATATAATAGATATAGGTATAAAATGTAGACATAATAGATATAATAGTTATCGGTATAAAATCTAGACATAATAGGTATAATAGATACACGTATAAAATATAGACATAATAGATATACATATAGATATAAAATATAGACCTAGTAGATATAATAGATATATTTATAAAATATAGACATAATAGATATAAGAGATATAGGTATGAAATATAGACATAATAGATATTATCGATATAGGTATAAGATGTAGACATAATAGATATAGTAGATATAGGTATACATACGTTAAATGATAAAGTGTAAAATATAGATATAATAGATATAATGATATAGGTATAAAATATATATACAAAAAATATAGGTATAAAATATAGGTATAACAGTTATAATTGATGTAGTTATAAAATATAGATATAAAGATATTGTATAAAACATAAATAAACAGATACAATAGATATAGGAATAAAATATAGATAAATAGTATAGCTATAAAATATAGACATAATAGGTATAATAGATATAGGTATATGATATAGACATCATAGATATAATATATATAGGTAGAAAATATAGACATAATAGATATAATAGATATAGGAATAACATATAGACATAATACATATAGGTATAAAATATAGATATAATTGATTAGTATGAAATATAGATATGATAGATATAGGTATAAAATATAGATAAAACAGATATAATAGATATACGCGTAAAATATAGATATAGTAGGTATAGGTATAAAATATAGATATAATAGGTGTAATAGATACAGGAATAAATATCGATATAATAGATAATTATAAAAAATAAAAATAATAGATATAGGTATGAAATATAGAAATAGATATAATGGATATAGGTATCAAATATAGATATAATAGATATAGGTATAAAATATAGATATAGTGGATATAACATGATATAGGTATAAAATATAGACATAATCGATATAATAGATATAGGAATAAAATATAAACAATAATAGACATAATAGATAAAGATATAAAATATAGACATAATAGATATAATCAGATATTGGTATGAAATACAGACATAATAGATATAGGTATAAAATATAGACGTAATAGATATAATAGATCATAGGTATGAAATATAGACATAAGAAGTATAATAGGTATAGGTATAAAATATAGACTAATAGATATATATGATATAGTATAAAATATAGACATAAGAGATATAGTTATAAATATAAACATAATAGTATAATAGATATAGTTAAAAAATATAGACTATAAAAGAGATATAATAGATATAGGTATAAAATATAGGCATGACAAATATAATCGATACAGGTATAAAATCTATAGAATATATAAAAAAGAATAGTATAAAATTAGAGGAATTATATAGATATTTATAGGTATAAAATATAGACATAATAGATTTAATACATATAGGTATAAATATAGACAGAATTATATAATAGAATAGGTATAAAATATAGACATAATAGATATAATAGATATAGGTATAAAATATAGACATAATAGATACAGGAGTAAACTACAGACATAAGTAGATATAATCGATAAAGGTATGAAATATAGATATAATTGGATATAAGGTATAAATATAGATATAATAGATATATTCGAGACTACTTATAAACTATAGATATAATTGATATAGGCATAAAATATAGATATAATAGATATAATAGATATAAGTATAAAATGTAGATATAATAGACATAATTACAAAAAATAAATATAATAGATATAATTGATATAGGCATGAAATATAGATATAAGAAATATAGGTATAAAATATAGTTATAATAGATATAGGTATAAACATAGATATAATAGATATAATAGAAAGAGGTATAAAATATAGACGTAATAGATATAAGTATAAAATATACACATAATAGATATAATAGATATAGGTATTGAATATAGACATAATAGATATAATAGATATAGGTATAAAATACAGATATTATAGATAAAATAGATATAGGTATAAAATATAGACATAATAGATATAATAGATATAGGTATAAAATATAGACATAATAGGTATAATAGATAGAGGTATAAAATATAGACAAAATGGATATAAGAGATATAGGTATAAAATACAGTTATAATAACTAGAGGTTATAAAATATAATAGGTTATAAAATATAATAGAAAGAAGTATAAAATATAGACATAATAGATATAGGTATTAAATATAGATATAAGAAATATAGGTATAAAATATAGTTAGATATAGGTATAAAATATAGATATAATATAATATATATAGGTATAAAATAGAGACATAATAGATTTGATAGATATAGGTGTAAAATATAGACATAATAGATATTATAGACATAGGTATAAAATATAGACATAATAGATACAATAGATATAGGTATAAAATATAAACTTAATAGATATAATAGATATAGGTATAAAATATAGATATGATAGATACAATAGATATAGACATAATAGATATAATAGATATTGGTATAAAATATAGACATAATAGATATAATAGATATAGGTATAAAATATACTCATAATAGATATAATAGTTATAGGTATAAAATATACACATAATAGACATAATAGATATAGGTATAAAATACAGATATTATAGATAAAGTTATATAATATAAATATAACAAATATAATAGACATAGGTATAAAACACAGACATAATAGATAGAGATATAAAATATAGATATAATGGATATAATAGATACATGTATAAAATATAGATATAATGGATATAATAGATATAGGTATAAAATATAGAAATAATAGATATAATAGATTAGGAATAAAATAGAGACATAAAAGATATAATAGATATAGGTAAAAAATATAAACATAATAGATATAGGTATAAAATATAGACATAATAGATACAATAGATATAGGTATAAAATATAGACATAAAGATATAACAGATATAGGTATGAAATATAGACATAATAGATATAATAGATAGAGGTATAAAATATAAACATAATAGATATAATAGATATAGGTGTAAAATGTAGACATAATAGATATAATAGATATAGGTATGAAATATAGACATAATAGATATAATAGACATAGGTATAAAAAAGAGACATAATAGGTATAGGTGTAAAATAGAGACATAATAGATATAATAGATATAGGTATAAAACATCTACATAATGGATATAATAGATAGAGGTATAAAATATAGATAATAGATATAATAGATATAGATATAATATGTAGACATAATAGATATAATAGATATTGGTATAAAATATAGACATACTAGATATAATAGATATAGGGTTTAAAAAGAGACATTATAGTTATAGGTATAAAATACAGACATAATAGATGTAATAAATATAGGTATAAAACATAGGTATAATCAGTAATAAAATAGAGATATAATAGGTATAATAGATAAAGGTATAAAATATAAATATAATAGATATAGGTATGAAATATAGATATAATAGATATAATAGATATAGGTATAAAATGTAGATATAATACATATAATTATAAATTAGAATATAATGGATATAATAGATATAGGTCTAAAAAATAGGTGTAATAGATATAGGTATAAAATATAGATATAACAGATATAATGGATATAGGTATAAAATATAGCCATAATAGGTATAATGGATATAGGAAAAAAATATAGACATAATAGATATAATTGATATAGTTATGAAATATGGGCATAATAGATATAGGTATAAAATATAAAATTTAGACATAATGGATATAATAGATATAGGTATAAAATATTGACATAATAGATATAATAGATATAGCTATAAAATATAGACATAATAGATATAGATATAAAATATAGACATAATCGATATAATAGATATAGGTATAAAATATAGACATAGTAGATATAATAGATATAGGTATAAAATATAGACATAATAGACATAGGTATAAATATAGACATAATAGACATAATAGATATAGATGTAAAATACAGACATAATAGATACAATAGATAGAGTTTTAAAATATAGGCATAATAGATATTAGAGTTATAGGTATAAAATATAGACATCATTGATATAATAGATACAGGTATAAAATATAGACATAAAAGATATAGGTATAAAATATAGATATAATAGATATAATCTATATAGTTATAAAACATAGACATAATACATATAATACATATAGGTGTAATATATAAACATAATAGATAAAGGTACAATATATAGACATAGATATAATAGATAGAGTTATAACATATGGACATAATAGATCTAATAGATATAGGTATAAAATACAGACATAAAAGATACAATATATAGGTATAAAATATAGACATAATTGATATCGGTATAAAATATAGACATAATAGATATAATAGATATAGGTATAAAATATCGACATAATAGATATAATAGATGTAGGTATAAAATATAGACATAATAGATATAATAGATGTAGGTATAAAATATAGACATAACAGATATAATAGATACAGGTATAAAATATAGGCTTAATAGATAGATATAGACATGACTGATATAGTAGATATTGCTTTAAAATATAGTCATAATAGATATAGGTATAAAATACAGACATAATAGATATAATAGATATAGTTATAAAATACAGACGTAATAGATAAAATAGATATAGACATAATAGATATAATAGATATAGGTAAAAAATATAGATATAATAGATATAGGTATAAAATATAGATATAATAGATATAGATATAAAATATAGACATAATAGATATAGGTATAAAATAGAGACATAAATGATATAATAGATATAGGTATAAAATTTAGACATAATGGATATAATAGATATAGGTATAAAATATTGACATAATAGATATAATAGATATAGGTATAAAATATAGACATAATAGATATAGGTATAAAATATAGACATAGTAGATATAATACATATAGGTATAAAATATAGACATAATAGACATAGGTATAAAATATAGACATAATAGATATAATAGATATAGGTGTAAAATACAGACATAATAGATACAATAGATAGAGGTTTAAAATATAGACATAATAGATATGAGAGTTATAGGTATAAAATATAGACATCATTGATATAATAGATACAGGTATAAAATATAGACATAATAGATATATGTATAAAATATAGATATAATAGATATAATAGATATAGTTATAAAACATAGACATAATACATATAATACATATAGGTGTAAAATATAATCATAATAGATGTAAGTATAATATATAGACATAGATATAATAGATAGAGGTATAAAATATGGACATAATAGATCTAACAGATATAGGTATAAAATACAGACATAAAAGATACAATAGATATAGGTATAAAATATAGACATAATTGATACGGTATAAAATATAGACATAATAGATATAATAGATATAGGTTATAATAGATATTTTATATCTGGGTTCCCTATACTGTTCCATTGATCTATGCATCTCTTTTTATGCCAGGACCGTGCTGCTTTGGTCATAATAGCTATTTAGTACAATTTGAAGTCAGGTAATGTGATTCTTCCAGTTTTGTTCTTTGTGTGTAGGATGCCTTTGGCATTTCTGGGTCTCTTGTGGCTTCATATAAATGTTAAGTTTTTTTTTTTCTTTTAACATTTCTATGAAGAATGTCATTGGTATTTTGACAGAGATTGCATTGAACCTGTAAATTGTTTTGGGTGTATGGACATTTTAATAATTTGATTCTTCCAATCCATAAAAAGGGGCTATCTCCCCATTTTTTGTGTGTCCCCTTCTATTTGTTTTTCAATATTCTATAGTTTTCACTGTAGAGGTACTTCACTTCTTTGGTTAATTTCTAGGTATTTTATTTTATTTGCAGCTATTGTCAATGAAATTACTTTCTTGATTTCTTTTTCAGATTATTTGCTGTTGGCATATAGAAATGTCATGGAATTTTATAACTTTTTTATCATGCAACTTTACTGAATTTGTTTATCACCCCTCACAGTTTTTTTGTGGAGTCTTTAGGTTTTTCCAACTACAAAATCATATCATCTGCAAACAAGGATAATTTGATTTCTGCATTGTTCATTTGGATGCCCTTTATTTTTTTCTCTTGTCTGATTGCTCTAGCTAGGACTTCCAGTATTGTGTTGAAACAGTGGTAAAAGTGGGTATCCTTGTTATAGTCAAGGTCTTAGAGGAATGGCTTTCAGTTTTTCCCAATCTGTATGATACTAGCTATGGGTCTGTTGTATATGGTGTTTATTATCTTGAGGTATGTTCTTTTTGTACTCAGTTTATTGAATATTTTAATCATAAAGGGATGTTGAATTTTATCAACTTCTCATCATCAATTGAAATAATCATACAGTTGTTGTCCTTCATTCTGTTGATATATCACATTGATTGACTTGTATATGTTGCATTATCCTTTCATGCCAGGAATAAATCTCACTTGGTCATGATGAATTATTGTTTTAATGTATTATTGAATTAGGATCTTTATAATGTATTGTTAGTTTGTTTATTTGAAACTTTTATACTTTTTTATGTAGGTGCTTATAGCTATGAACTTTTCTCTAAGTACTGCTTTTGCAGTATCCCATACATTTTGTTATGTTGTGTTTCCATGATTTGTTTCAATAAATTTTTTAAATTTCCCTCTTATTTCTTCATTGATCCACTGGTCATTCAGAAGCATATTATTTAATTTCCATGTCATTGCATAGTTGTCAAATTCTTGTTATTTATTTCTAGTCTTATTCCATTGTGGTAAGAAAAGATACTTGATGTTATTTTATTTTTTTGAATTTTTAAAGATATGTTTTATGGCTGAATGTATGGTCTATCCTTGAGAATGATTCATGTTCTAAAGAGAAGAACGTGTATTCTACAGCCATTGGATGAAGTATTCTGTATATATCAATTAGATCCACTTGGTCTATACTCAGATAAATATCAATGTTTCTTTGTTGATTTTCTGTCTGGATGATCTGTCTAATGCTAAAATTGGGGTATTGAAGTTCTTTATTATCGTACTGGGGTCTATCTCTCTCTTTATCTCTAATAATATTTGCTTTATGTATCTGAGTGATCCAATGTTGGGTACATATATATTTTCAATTGTTATATCTACTTGGTAAATTGAACCCTTTATTATTATATAATGACCTTCTTTGTCATTTTATGGTTTTTGTCTTGAAATCCATTTTGTCTGCTGTAAGCACATCTACTTGATATGGTTTAGATATTTGTCCCTTCCCAAATCTCATGTTGAACTCTATTCCCCAGTGCTGGTGTTGGGGCCTGGTAGGAGGTGTTTGGGTCATGGTGGAAGATCCCTCATGACTTGATGCTGTCTTCATGATAGTGAGTGAGTTCTTGCAGGATCTGGTCATTTAAAAGTGTGTGATATTTTGCTTCCACTCTCTCTTGCTCCCACTTTCACCATGTGAAATGCCTGCTCCTACTTCATTTTCTGTCATGAGTAAAAGCTCCCTGAAGCCTCCCCAGAAGCAGATGCTGCTATGCTTCCTGTACAGCATGCAGAGCCATGAACTAATTAAACCACTTTTCTTATCAATTAACCAGTCTCATGTATTTCTTTATAGCAAGTCAAGGATGGCCTAAAACAGAAAATTGGTACCAAGGAGTCAGGTGTTGCTACAAAGACACCTGAAAATATGGAGGCAGCTTTGGTTCTGAGTAACAGGCAGAGGTTGGAAGAGTTTGGAGGGCTCAGAAGAAGATAGGAAGATGAGGAAAAGTTTGGATCTAGCTAGAGACTGGTTAGATGGTTGTAACCAAAATGCCTGATAGTGATATGCATAGTGAAGACCAGGCTGCCAAGATCTTATATGGAAATCAGGAGCTTATTGGGAACTGGAGCAAAGGTCACATATCTTATGCCTTAGAAAAGATCTTGGCTGTATGGCGTTCATGCCCTAGGGATCTGTGGACATTTGAACTTAAGAGTGATGATTTAGAGTATCCGGTGTAAGAAATTTCTAAGCAACAGACCATTCAAGAAGGAATCTGGCTGCTTCTAACAACCTATGCTTAGATGTGGGAGCAAAGAAATGACTTAAATTTGGAATACATATTTAAAAGGGAAGTAGAGTGTAAAAGTTTGTACAATTTGCAGCCTTGCCATGTGGCTGAGAAAGAAAAGGCTTTCTCAGAAGTGGAATTCAAGTGGCCTGTGTAACAACCACTTGCTAGAGATGTTTGCATATCTAAAAGAGAGTCACGTGCTAATATCCAAGGCAATGGGAAAAGGGCTTTGAAGGCATTTTAGAAACCTTCACAAAAGCTCCTTCTACCACAGGCCTGGAGGTCTAGGAAGGAAGGATGGCTCCCTGGGCCAGCCCCAGGGCCCTGCTGCCCTGGGAAGCTTTGGGACAATGCTCCCCGCTTTCTGACAGCTTCAACTCTAGTCTCAGTTCAAAGAGCCTTAGTACAGCTCAAGCTGACACTTTGGAGAATGCAGGCCAAAAGCTTTTGGCAGCTTCTATGTGACCGTAAGCCTGTAGGCACACAGAATGCAAGAATGAAGAAGTCTGAGGAGCATCTGCCTTGATTTCAGAGGATGTGTGAGAAAGCCTGGGTGCCCAGGCAGAAGCTTGCTGCTGGGTCCGAGCCCTCACAGAGAACCTCTACTAGGGTATTGCCAAAGGGAAATGTGGAGTTGGAGCCCCTATGCAGGGTCCTCAGTGGGCACTGCCTAGTGGAGCTGTGAGAAGAGCGCCCCCAAAGATATCAATTTTTAAGCATAGTCTATAAACCCCTGCCAGACATCATCTCTGCCTTAGGCTCCAGCCTATTTTTATCACTCCCTCTTCACTTCCAGACACCTCATGCTTTGTTCTGTCATCTTTTCATGACTTTGCCCACATGCTGTTTCTTGTGATTGGAAACTGCTGTTTTCCCAAACATAAAGACTCATTCATGATTTCTCTCTCCCATGAATCTTTCATTCCCCAACTCCTACACAAAATGAAGTAGGTGCCCTTTTTCTCTGTTTCAAAGTGCTCATACTCACATATGTTTTGGCATTTCAATTGCATTTGTTTCTCTACTTTTCTGTCTACTTGACTCAAATTCCTTGAGAGAAAAGACTGTCTTCTACACCCTCCTCTTGGAGACCTGGCTGTGAACTGGTCATATAAAGATTGGTCAATAAATGATTGTGGTATGAATCAATCAGTCCTTGAAAAATATAAACTGTAAGTGTCAGTAGAACCAGTATATAAACTCGAAAGATCCTTAAAGCACATGAGAAATTTGACCTGAGAATTCTCCCTCTCTGAAAAGGCTCTTAAAAATCTGGAAAATTTTGCATTAGTAAAACGTGTCTAAAGTCCTGCTATAACACAAATTTCTCTCTGACTCTGGGGAACAAGGAGGGCTCTGAGATAAGAGGCACTTGTTTATTATCACCAACTAGTCTTTGGTGAGATACTCAGAGCATTTGGCCTCTATGAATTCTTCCTCACTGCAGAATCTTACTCTCAGTGGCATTTTAGCTTAACCACAAATGACATCTTTTCTAAATATAGAATCTATTTCCCAGTACATCTAACTATTTCTGATTCCAGATATTTTTATGTACTAGAACCCTCCGGGAAAATTAAATCTGTGATATAGGCTATAACCTGGTTACTTCAACTTAGAAAAAGTAGTTTTTCTCTCTTCTTTTTACTTCTTGTTCGAAATAATGTAATGTTTTTGTTGTTGTTGTTGCTTGAAAGTCTCACCAAATTGCTTCTCCTCCATTTCATTTGATTGAGGAGACCTGACCACTGGGAGTCATTATATTAACCACTCCTCCATGTAAAATAATGAACTGTTCTTGGTCAAAGCTCTTTTCATTGATAAAAACATAAACTCACTCGAACTGGCTTTAGAAAAAAAGAGAGAATTGATTATAAATAATAAAGAAAGGGCAGTAAGTACAGTCAGCCTCTAAAAAGACTTGGGACCTGGAAAACAAGCAGGAAACAAAGCAGTCTATCTCCCTCATTTAAGAATATAGCAGGTTGCATCAATATGTTCCTAGAAGAAGTGTCTGTTCATATCCTTTGCTCACTTTTTGATGGGGTCATTTGGTTTTTTTTTCTTGTAAATTTGTTTAAATTCCTTGTAGATTCTGGATATTAGCCCTTTGTCAGATGGATAGATTGTGAAAAATTTTCTCCCATTCTCTAGGTTACCTATTCACTCTGATGATAGTTCCTTTTGCTGTGCAGAAGCTCTTTCGTTTAATTAGGTCCCATTGGTCAATTTTGGCTTTTTTTTTGTCATTGCTTTTGGTGTTTAGTCATTAGGTTTTGGCCCATGCCTGTGTCGTGAATGGCATTGCCTGCATTTTCTTCTAGGGTTTTTATGGTTTTAGGTCTTACATTTAAGTCTTTAATCCATCTTGAGTTAATTTTTGTAAAAGGTATAAGGAAGGTGTCCAGTTTGTTTTCTGCATATGGCTAGCCAGTTTTCCTAGCACCATTTATTAAATAGAGAATCCTTTCCCCATTGCTTGTTTTTGTCAGGTTTGTCAAAGATCAGATGGTTGTAGATGTGTGGTGTCATTTCTGAAGCCTCCATTCTTTTCCATTGCTCTATATATCTGTTTTGGTACCAGTACTATGCTGTTTTGGTTACTATAGCCTTGTAGTATAGTTTGAAGTCAGCGTGATGCCTCCAGCTTTGTTCATTTTGCTTAGGATTGTCTTGGCTATAGATTCAATGCTATTCCCATATTCTTTCTACTATAAAGACACATGCATATGTATGTTTATTGCAGCACTGTTTACAATAGCAAAGACTTGGAACCAACCCAAATGCCCATCAATGATAGACTGGATAAAGAAAATGTGGCACATACACACCATGGTATAATCTGCAGCCATAAAAATAGTGAGTTCATATCCTTGCAGGGACATGGGTAAAGCTGGGAACCATCATTCTCAGCAAATTAACACAGGAACAGAAAACCAAACACGGCATGTTCTCACTCATAAGTGAGAGTTGAATAGTGAGAACTCATGGACACAGGGAGGAGAACATCACACACCAGGGCCTGTTTGGGGTGGGGGGCTAGGAGATGGGGTAGCATTAGGAGAAATACCTAATGCAGATGACAGGTTGATGGGTGCAGAAAACCACCACGGCACATGTATACCTACGTAACAAATCTGCACGTTCTGCACATGTATCCCAGAACTTGAAGTATAATAAAAAAGAATATAGTATTAGATATTTCACTCTATGTATAGACATTTCATTAATTCTTTTCTTGGCCACTGCCATTTCCTCCTTCTCCATGAAGTGGCAGAATGTGAATGCTTTGTAACTCATCAGTTTATATATCTTCCCAGTTTGAATTGTGAAATGAAACTAATTATGTAAAATTTTTTTTCTTTTCTTTTCTTTTTTTTTTTTTTTGAGACAAGGTCTCATTCTGTTGCACAGGCTGGAGTGCAGTGGCATGATCTCATTTCACTGCAACGTCTGTCCCCCAGGATGAAGTAATTCTTTGATGTCAGCCTTCTAAGTAGCTCGACTACGGGTGCACGCCACCATGCCCAGCTAACTTCTCATTCCCAGTTCTAAATGCTTGCAAGAAAGAAGCTAATTAGCCTGGATGAGTCAGTTGTCCATGTTAATTAACTGTAACTATAGGATGGCCATTTCCATAGATGGCCCAGTACATGGCAATGTGAGCCCTGGTCATATATGAAGCTACACTGTGTATATTTTGTAGGATAGATCCAACTGGAACAGCTAACTACCGCATAGAACAGTATTTCCATCCAACATCAATTGGTGGTTTGTTTTCTGTAATTGCTCTGTACTAGTAGAGATATTTACAACCATGAATCAAGTACAGTTCCTAATGTTCAAGAGCAGCACATGACAATCACATGCTTAGTCTCTATGACTTAGTACTGAAAATTACAAGTGAGGCAAATTCTCTTCCTCTTCTTGGCCAATGCTTTAAAAGACTATCTCACTATGTCCTACTGAATGACATAGTCTTGTAATAAACAGTTCAAATATAATAAATGCTCCCAGTACTACTTTAATTTTTCCTTTGAATATATATTCTAGAACCCTCCTCAAGACAAAGGCTATTTTTTATTTTTAAAAAAGAAAAACATTTCTTGGTCTCTGGTGATATGCCAAACATGGTTCTACATACTTTACTTGTAATCAACATACTTAACCTTCATAACAATCTAAGTTATATATAGTTATATATAATTATGTATGATTGTATAGGTGAGAAAAAAGGTACAAGCTTTAAGTATTATACTTTGCACAAAGCATACAGCTAGCTAAGAGAGAAGTAAAAATTGAAACTGAGGATGAATTTGAGGCGCAAATCAGAACCACAGCCTATCTCTGCATTGACCTTTATTTGTCATCTTTGACTTCCTAACACCTTGGACATTATCAATAAATGAAGTGTGTATGGTAGAATGTTCTCTAACTGACCCCCTTTAACCAGTTCACTATGTTAGACCCTTTTCATGTCTTGATATGAAAAACATTGGTAAGTGCCCTTGTGTTTCTCTTTGCAGCATTTGATATGTTCACTCTTTATGCCTGTTTGAACTTGCAATTTAATAACATAATATTATTCAATAGGATATTAAATAGGACTGATTAAACAGAATCACAAAAACAGTTATTTCTATAAAAAGCATGTTAAGTGTTTTGCAAGAATTTGAGGAGATGAGCCGCCATAATAATTGCCTTTTTAAGTAGGATTGGAAAAATGTTATAAAAAATTAGAAAAAAATTAATTTCACAGAATGATGGGCAAGGGATAATTAATAAGTACCGTTAAGTGCTTGTTTCACTTTAAAGATTTTATGACTGGAAGGTTTAGGTGATGCATTATTGATATGATTAAGCAAAAAGGTTTCCAATCAGTGGAGAAATATTCAAAGTCTATACAAAAATTGTCAAATATATATTTATATGTTGTAGGCTAAAGCAAGATGTTACAGCAGACATATAACTATTTTTAAATTCCACTTTCTAATTTTTATTACTGATGTATAATGTACATAGTTTTGGTGTACGTGTGATTATTTAACACACGCATATAATTTGTAAGGATCAGTGAACTTAGGATATCTATCACCTGAAATACTTTTATATTCCTTATGCTATGACCATTCAAATTCTTCTTTTCTAGCTATTTTGAAATGTACAATAGATTACTCTAAACTATAGCCACCCTACTGATCTAACACAAGATCTTATGTTTTCTATCAAACCTTGTATTTCTACCCATTAATCAACTTTTTTTTCTCCTCCTCTTCCCTGCACTTCCTGGCCTCTGATAACCACTAACCTACTCTCTATGCAAGAGAGCTACTTTTTTAGCTTCCACATATGAATAGGAATATGCACTATTTGTCTTTTTGTGCTTGTGTTTATTTTATTTAGCATCCAGTTCCATCCATGTTTCTGCAAATAACAGGATTTTATGGAAGAATAGTATTTAATTGCATATATGTATTGTATATATTTATATTTTATATACATTTGTTTTATATATAAATATATACCACATTTTCTTTATCCATTCCTCCTTTCATAGACAGGTTGATTCCACAATTTGGCTATTATGATTAGTGTTGTAGTAAGCATGAGAGTGCAGATATCTCTTCAATATGTTGATTTCCTTTCTTTTGGATATATACCCAGTAGTGGAATTGCTGGATCATATGATAGTTCTATTTTTTTTTTTTTTGAGGGAAAAGTATATTGTTCTCTATAGTGGTTGTACTAATTTATATACCCACCAACATTGTGCAAGGATTCTCATTTCTCCTCATTCTCATTAGCATCTGTTATTGCCTATTATTTTTATAAAAAGCTGTATTACCTGAGGTGAGATGATATTTCGTTGTAGTTTTGATTTGCATTTGTCTGATGATTAGTGATGTTGAACATTTATTTTCACATACCTGTTGGCCATTTGCATCTCTCTTTTTTTGAGGAATGCCTTAGATCTTTTCTTCAATTTAAAAATAGAATTGTTTGTTTTTACTATTGAGTTGAGTTCCTTATATATGTTTGTTATTAATTTCTTGTCAGATGCATAGTTTGCAAATGTTTTTTTCCCATTCTGTGGGCTGTCTCTTCACTTTGTTGATTGTTTCCTTTGTTGTCCAGAAGATTTTTAGCTTGATTTGTTTCTGTTTGTCTATTTTTGCTTTTGGTTGCCTATGCTTTTGAAGTCATACACACACAAAAATCTTTGCCTGGAACAACTTCCTGGGAAAAGACAAAAAAACATTTCCCCAAAGTTTTCTTCTAGCAGTTTCACATTTTGAGGTCTTAGATTTAAGTCTTTAATCTGTGTTGATTTGATTTTTGTGTATGATCAGAGATAAGGGTCTAGTTTCATTCTTCTACATAGTTATCCAGGTTTTTCAGGACCATTCATTGAATAAACTGTCCTTTCCCCATTTTATATCCTTGAAATCTTTGTCAAACAGGAGTTGGCCATAAATGTGTGGAATTTTATCTAAGTTATCTGTTCTGCTGCTTTGGTCTATTTGCGTGTTTTTATGAGAGTATATGATGCTGATTTGGTCACTCTAGCTTTGTAGTAAATTATGAAGCCAGATAGTGGGATGCCTTCAGTTTTGTTCCTTTTGCTCAAGATCGTTTTGGCTATTCAGGGTCTTGTAGCTCCATACAAATTTTAGGATTAGTTTTTGATTTCTGTGAAGAACATCATTGGTATTTTTATAGGAATTGCATGGAATCTAAACTACTGTGGGATGTATTGTGATTTAAAAATGATTCCTCCATTTCATGAACAGGAAATATGTTTTTATTTTTTTCTATCCTCTTCCATTTCTCTCATGAGTGTGTGATCATTTTCCCTGTGTAGATATTTCAATTCTTTCATTGCATTCTTTTCTGAGTATTTCATATTATTTATAGGTGTTGCAAATGAGATTGGTTTCTTTTCTTTTTCAGATTTTTTGCTGTTGGCATATATAAATGCTACTGATTTTTATATGCTGATTTTTATCATATACATTTACTGAGTTTATTATCCGTTTCAACAGTTTTTTTGTTGAATTCTTTAGGTTTTTTCTGTATTTAAGATCATGTCATCTGTGAATAAGGCTAATGTGACTTCTTCCTTTCCAGTTTGAATGCCCTTTACTTTTTTTCTCTTGCCTAATTACTCTGACCAGGACTTCTAGTACTATATTAAATATAAGTAGGGGAAGTGTCTCGTCCCAAATCTTAGAGGAAAGACTTTCAACTTTTAACTTTTCCCCATTTAGTACAATGTGACCTGTGGGTTGTCATATATAGTACGGTCTTTTTTCTTTATTCACCAAACTTTGTCTTTTAATTGAAGAATTGAGTCGATCTACATTCATACGCAGATCCCTGTGAAGCAAAGGCACATCAAACCCCTAAATTCAGCTGAGCCTTCTTTTATGGTATTCTGGCAACCATGTCTGAAGGGTTGGTGCCTTAGGAGTTTAAGCTTTTTTTTTTTTTTGGTCTAAAGAAGCTGTAATTACTTCCCCTGAGATAGTTAGTTACCGTGCAAGAATATTGCTGGTTCTGGACAAGACCTACATCCACTACCCCTCTTTTCTTCTAGACTTATAATTAGACTCATGTTCCTGCAGGCCCAGATGGGTGATGTCAAAGTGTAAACCATAGAAATCTGAGCTATAGTCCAAACTACTGTAATATTTTTCTAGTGTATACAGAAAGAAATATGAGAAATATGTGTGAGAACTTATATTAATGGTATGGAATAACAGTGGAAGAAAAAAAATTTGAACCAAGATAAATGTATTGATATGAGACCAGGAAGCAGAGAATTTCAATTCACTGTTGCAGCTTCATGGATTAGAAGGGGATCTAGGGGGGCGGAGCAAGATGGCCGAATAGGAACAGCTCCAGTCTCCAACTCCCAGCGCGAGCGACACAGAAGACCAGTGATTTCTGCATTTTCAGCTGAGGTACTGGGGTCATCTCACTAGGGAGTGCCGGACAATCGGTGCTGGTCAGCTGCTGCAGCCCGACCAGCGAGAGCTGAAGCAGGGCGAGGCATCGCCTCACCTGGGAAGTGCAAGGGGGAAGGGAATCCGTTTTCCTAGCCAGGGGAACTGAGACACAAAACACCTGGAAAATCGGGTAACTCCCACCCCAATATTGCGCTTTAAGCAAACGGGCACACCAGGAGAATATATCCCACACGTGGCCGGGAGGGTCCCATGCCCACGGAGCCTCCCTCATTGCTAACACAGCAGTCTGCGATCTAACCGCAAGGCAGCAGCGAGGATGGGGGAGGGGTGCCCGCCATTGCTGAGGCTTAAGTAGGTAAACAAAGCCGCTGGGAAGCTCGAAATGGGTGGAGCTCACAGCAGGTCAAGGAAACCTGCCTGTCTCTGTAGACTCCACCTCTGGGGACAGGGCACAGCTAAAAAAAAAAAAACAACAAAAAGGCAGCAGAACCTCTGCAGATGCAAACGACTCTGTCTGACAGCTTTGAAGAGAGCAGTGGATCTCCCAACACGGAGGTTGAGATCTAAGAACGGAGAGACTGCCTGCTCAAGAGGGTCCCTGACCCCTGAGTAGCCTAACTGGGAGACATCCCCCACTAGGGGCAGTCTGACACCCCACACCTCACAGGGTGGAGTACACCCCTGAGAGGAAGCTTCCAAAGTAAGAATCAAACAGGTACACTCGCTGTTCAGCAGTATTCTATCTTCTGCAACCTCTGCTGCTGATACCCAGGCAAACAGGGTCTGGAGTGGACCTCAAACAATCTCCAACAGACCTACAGCTGAGGGTCCTGATTGTCAGAAGGAAAACTATCAAACAGGAAGGACACCTATACCAAAACCCCATCAGTACGTCACCATCATCAAAGACCAGAGACAGATAAAACCACAAAGATGGGGAAAAAGCAGGGCAGAAAAGCTGGAAATTCAAAAAATAAGAGCGCATCTCCCCCTGCAAAGGAGCACAGCCCATCGCCAGCAACGGTTCGAAGCTGGTCAGAGAATGACTTTGACGAGATGAGAGAAGAAGGCTTCAGACCATCAAACTTCTCAGAGCTAAAGGAGGAATTATGTACCCAGCGCAAAGAAACTAAAAATCTTGAAAAAAGAGTGGAAGAATTGACAGCTAGACTAATTAATGGAGAGAAGCTCATAAACGAAATGACAGAGATGAAAACCATGACACGAGAAATACGTGACAAATGCACAAGCTTCAGTAACCTGACTCGATCAACTGGAAGAAAGAGTATCAGCGATTGAGGATCAAATGAATGAAATGAAGCGAGAAGAGAAACCAAAAGAAAAAAGAAGAAAAAGAAATGAACAAAGCCTGCAAGAAGTATGGGATTATGTAAAAAGACCAAATCTACGTCGGATTGGGGTGCCTGAAAGTGAGGGGGAAAATGGAACCAAGTTGGAAAACACTCTTCAGGATATCATCCAGGAGAACTTCCCCAACCTAGTAGGGCAGGCCAACATTCAAATTCAGGAAATACAGAGAACGCCACAAAGATACTCCTCCAGAAGAGCAACTCCAAGACACATAATTGCCAGATTCACCAAAGTTGAAATGAAGGAAAAAATCTTAAGGGCAGCCAGAGAGAAAGGTCGGGTTACCCACAAAGGGAAGCCCATCAGACTAACAGCAGATCTCTCGGCAGAAACTCTACAAGCCAGAAGAGAGTGGGGGCCAATATTCAACGTTCTTTTTTTTTTTTTTTTTATTTGAATGATTTTCCTTTTATTGGCAAGGCTCTCAACAATCTAGACAAAGATGAATTCATCAGGAAATGGAAGGTAGCAACTAATAAGACAAGGGTCACTGCTAAAACACGATATACTCATTCCTGAAAAACCTTGCACTCTACAGAAAGCACTAAAAAAAGAAGCAGTTCACGAAAATATAGGGTTTGAGAGTTCAAGGCAAACCACTCCAGCATAACAACTTTGTAACCAACACACTAACCATTCGGACCACCCACCTCAGCAGCTCAATGTCTGGAGTTTGCCATAGGAGCTTTTTTAATTTTTAGTGGAAATAGAATACTTTATATAAGGGCTGCAGGTACCAGAGTGGCACAGATGAGTAGGGCTCCGAGCCATGGTGGGCATGGAAGGCAGCAACCTGCCAGGAGCCAAGAGCCCCACGAGGCTGGTGAGCAGCCTAGCTGCAGGTGATTTTTTCTCCTCTAAATATTCCAAAAAAGGTTCCAATTGCCAGTGCAGCAGCCCAGCTAAAGGCTTATGTTCTTATTCCCGCTAATCTGGTTCCCCCTTTGAGGAAAAAAAAAAAAAAAGATCATAACATGCTTTCAAATTCCCTTCATGTTATTAATATTAATATTATACCCTGCCATTCATATTACAGAAACATGTGTAGGCACAATATAGGACTATTTCATTTAAAATTCACACAGCAGCCGGGCGCGGTGGCTCAAGCCTGTAATCCCAGCACTTTGGGAGGCCGAGACGGGCGGATCACGATGTCAGGAGATCGAGACCATCCTGGCTAACACTGTGAAACCCCGTCTCTACTAAAAAACATACAAAAAACTAGCTGGGCGAGGTGGCGGGCGCCTGTAGTCCCAGCTACTAGGGAGGCTGAGGCAGGAGAATGGCGTAAACCCGGGAGGCAGAACTTGCAGTGAGCTGAGATCCGGCCACTGCACTCCAGCCCTGGCGACAGAGTGAGACTCCGTCTCAAAAAAAAAAAAAAAAAAAAAAAAAAAAAAAAAAAAAAAAATTCACACAGCAGTAATCTACAGAGGGCAGATTATGTCCTGGGTTTAGATGAATAGGCAGGAAAATACTTAGCTGGCTCAGGGAAGAGTAAGATCTGTCTTTTTCAATACTACCAATACAGGAAGAAAGGAAATCCCCTTTTTATTTTAAGAATTTCACTTTTTGAAATAAGGAGATAACCATTAAGGTTTCTCTTCCCAAAATCTCCAAGACCCACCAAAATTTCTGGAAATCATGAGTTGTTAACACTATTCTGCTTTTGCTTATTCAAAGAAAACTTAAACGTTTAAGACCTCTTTGGGTATTGCTTTCTTAGAATGCAAAATGAATGATTTTTTTTCTTTTTTTTTTATTATACTTTAAGTTCTAGGGTACATGTGCATAACGTGCAGGTTTGTTACATATGTATACTTATGCCATGTTGGTGTGCTGCACCCATCAACTCGTCAGCACCCATCAATTCATCATTTATATCATGTATAACTCCCCAATGCAATCCCTCCCTCCTCCCCCCTCCCCATGATAGGCCCCAGTGTGTGATGATCCCCTTCCCGAGTCCAAGTGATCTCATTGTTCAGTTCCCACCTATGAGTGAGAACATGCGGTGTTTGGTTTTCTCTTCTTGTGATAGTTTGCTAAGAATGATGGTTTCCAGCTGCATCCATGTCCCTACAAAGGACACAAACTCATCCTTTTTTATGGCTGCATAGTATTCCATGGTGTATATGTGCCACATTTTCTTAATCCAGTCTGTCACAGATGGACATTTGGGTTGATTCCAAGTCTTTGCTATTGTGAATAGTGCCGCAATAAACATACGTGTGCATGTGTCTTTGTAGTAGACTAATTTATAATCCTTTGGGTATATACCCAGTAGTGGGATGGCTGGGTCATATGGTACATCTAGTTCTAGATCCTTGAGGAATTGCCATACTGTTTTCCATAATGGTTGAACTAGTTTACAATCCCACCAACAGTGTAAAAGTGTTCCTATTTCTCCACATCCTGTCCAACACCTGTTGTTTCCTGACTTCTTAATGATTGCCATTCTAACTGGTGTGAGATGGTATCTCATTGTGGTTTTGATTTGCATTTGTCTGATGGCGAGTGATGCTGAGCATTTTTTCATGTGTCTGTTGGCTGTATGAATGTCTTCTTTTGAGAAATGTCTGTTCATATCCTTTGCCCACTTTTTGATGGGGTTGCTTGCTTTTTTCTTGTATATTTGATTGAGTTCTTTGTAGATTCTGGTTATTAGCCCTTTGTCAGATGAGTAGGTTGCAAAAATGTTCTCCCTTTCTGTAGGTTGCCTGTTCACTCTGATGGTAGTTTCTTTTGCTGTGCAAAAGCTCTTTAGTTTAATTAGATCCCATTTGACAATTTTGGCTTTTGCTGCTGTTGCTTTTGGGGTTCAACGTTCTTAAAGAAAAGAATTTTCAACCCAGAATTTCATATCCAGCCAAACTAAGTGTCATCAGTGAAGGAGAAATAAAATCCTTTACAGATAAGCAAATGCTTAGAGATTTTGTCACCACCAGGCCTGCCTTACAAGAGACCCTGAAGGGAGCCCTAAACATGGAAAGGAACAACCGGTACCAGCCATTGCAAAAACATGCCAAAATGTAAAGACCATCGAGGCTAGGAAGAAACTGCATCAACTAACGAGCAAAATAACCAGTTAATATCATAATGGCAGGATCAAGTTCACACATAACAATATTAACCTTAAATGTTAATGGACTAAATGCTCCAATTAAAAGACACAGACTGGCAAACTGGATAAAGAGTCAAGACCCATCAGTCTGCTGTATTCAGGAGACCCATCTCACATGCAGAGACATACATAGGCTCAAAATAAAGGGATGGAGGAAGATCTACCAAGCAAATGGAGAACAAAAAAAAGGCAGGGGTTGCAATCCTAGTCTCTGATAAAACAGACTTTAAACCATCAAAGATCAAAAGAGACAAAGAAGGCCATTACATAATGGTAAAGGGATCAATTCAACAGGAAGAGCTAACTCTCCTAAATATATATGCACCCAATGCAGGAGCACCCAGATTCATAAAGCAAGTCCTTAGAGACTTACAAAGAGACTTAGACTCCCATACAATAATAATGGGAGACTTCAACACTCCACTGTCAACATTAGACAGATCAACGAGACAGAAAGTTAACAAGGATATCCAGGAATTGAACTCATCTCTGCACCAAGCGGACCTAATAGACATCTATAGAACTCTCCACCCCAAGTCAACAGAATATACATTCTTCTCAGCACCACATCGCACTTATTCCAAAATTGACCACATAATTGGAAGTAAAGCACTCCTCAGCAAATGTAAAAGAAGAGAAATTATAACAAACTGTCTCTCAGACCACAGTGCAATCAAACTAGAACTCAGGACTAAGAAACTCAATCAAAACCGCTCAACTACATGGAAACTGAACAACCTGCTCCTGAATGACTACTGGGTACATAACGAAATGAAAGCAGAAATAAAGATGTTCTTTGAAACCAATGAGAACAAAGATACAACATACCAGAATCTCTGGGACACATTTAAAGCAGTGTGTAGAGGGAAATTTATAGCACTAAATGCCCACAAGAGAAAGCAGGAAAGATCTAAAATGGACACTCTAACATCACAATGAAAAGAACTAGAGAGGCAAGAGCAAACACATTCAAAAGCTAGCAGAAGGCAAGAAATAACTAAGATCAGAGCCGAACTGAAGGAGATAGAGACACAAAAAACCCTCCAAAAAATCAATGAATCCAGGAGTTGGTTTTTTGAAAAGATCAACAAAATTGACAGACCGCTAGCAAGGCTAATAAAGAAGAAAAGAGAGAGGAATCAAATAGATGCAATAAAAAATGATAAAGGGGATATCACCACTGACCCCACAGAAATACAAACTACCATCAGAGAATACTATAAACGCCTCTACGCAAATCAACTAGAAAATCTAGAAGAAATGGATAATTTCCTGGACACTTACACTCTCCCAAGGCTAAACCAGGAAGAAGTTGAATCCCTGAATAGACCAATAGCAGGCTCTGAAATTGAGGCAACAGTTAATAGCCTACCCACCAAAAAAAGTCCAGGACCAGATGGATTCACAGCTGAATTCTACCAGAGGTACAAGGAGGAGCTGGTACCATTCCTTCTGAAACTATTCCAATCAATAGAAAAAGAGGGAATCCTCCCTAACTCATTTTATGAGGCCAACATCATCCTGATACCAAAGCCTGGCAGAGACACAACAAAAAAAGAGAATTTTAGACCAATATCCCTGATGAACATTGATGCAAAAATTCTCAATAAAATACTGGCAAACCGGATTCAGCAGCACATCAAAAAGCTTATCCACCATGATCAAGTGGGCTTCATCCCTGGGATGCAAGGCTGGTTCAACATTCGCAAATCAATAAACGTAATCCAGCATATAAACAGAACCAAAGACAAGAACCACATGATTGTCTCAATAGATGCAGAAAAGGCTTTTGACAAAATTCAACAGCCCTTCATGCTAAAAACGCTCAATAAATTCGGTATTGATGGAACGTATCCTCAAAATAATAAGAGCTATTTATGACAAACCCACAGCTAATATCATACTGAATGGGCAAAAACTGGAAAAATACCCTTTGAAAACTGGCACAAGACCAGGGATGCCCTCTCTCACCACTCCTATTCAACATAGTGTTGGAAGTTCTGGCTAGGGCAATCAGGCAAGAGAAAGAAATCAAGGGTATCCAGTTAGGAAAAGAAGAAGTCAAACTGTCCCTGTTTGCAGATGACATGATTGTATATTTAGAAAACCCCATCGTCTCAGCCCAAAATCTCCTTAAGCTGATAAGCAACTTCAGCAAAGTCTCAGGATACAAAATTAATGTGCAAAAATCACAAGCATTCTTATACACCAGTAACAGACAAGCAGAGAGCCAAATCAGGAATGAACTTCCATTCACAATTGCTTCAAAGAGAATAAAATACCTAGGAATCCAGCTTACAAGGGATGTAAAGGACCTCTTCAAGGAGAACTACAAACCACTGCTCAGTGAAATCAAAGAGGACACAAACAAATGGAAGAACATACCATGCTCATGGATAGGAAGAATCAATATCGTGAAAATGGCCATACTGCCCAAGGTTATTTCTAGATTCAATGCCATCCCCATCAAGCTACCAATGAGTTTCTTCACAGAATTGGAAAAAATCTGCTTTAAAGTTCATATGGAACCAAAAAAGAGCCCGCATTGCCAAGACAATCCTAAGTCAAAAGGACAAAGCTGGAGGCGTCATGCTACCTGACTTCAAACTATACTACAAGGCTACAGTAACCAAAACAGCATGGTACTGGTACCAAAACAGAGATATAGACCAATGGAACAGAATAGAGTCCTCAGAAATAATACCGCACATCTACAGCCATCTGATCTTTGACAAACCTGAGAGAAACAAGAAATGGGGAAAGGATTCTCTATTTAATAAATGGTGCTGGGAAAATTGGCTAGCCATAAGTAGAAAGCTGAAACTGGATCCTTTCCTTACCCCTCATACGAAGATTAATTCAAGATGGAATAGAGAATTAAATGTTAGACCTAATACCATAAAAACCCTAGAAGAAAATCTAGGTAGTACCATTCAGGACATAGGCATGGGCAAGGACTTCATGTCTAAAACACCAAAAGCAATGGCAGCAAAAGCAAAAATTGACAAATGGGATCTAATTAAACTAAAGAGCTTTTGCACAGCAAAAGAAACTCCCATCAGAGTGAACAGGCAACCTACAGAATGGGAGAAAATTTTTGCAACCTACTCATCTGACAAAGGGCTAATATCCAGAATCTACAAAGAACTCAAACAAATATACGAGAAAAAAACAAACAACCCCATCAAAAAGTGGGGAGAGGATATGAAGAGACATTTCTCAAAAGAAGATATTCATACAGCCAACAGACACATGAAAAAATGCTCATCATCACTCGCCATCAGAGAAATGCAAATCAAAACCACAATGAGATACCATCTCACACCAGTTAGAATGGCAATCATTAAGATGTCAGGAAACAACAGGTGTTGGAGAGGATGTGGAGAAATAGGAACACTTTTACACTGTTGGTGGGATTGTAAACTAGTTCAACCATTATGGAAAACAGTATGGCAATTCCTCAAGGATCTAGAACTAGATGTACCATATGACCCAGCCATCCCACTACTGGGTATATACCCAAAGGATTAGAAATTAGTCTACTACAAAGACACATGCACACGTATGTTTATTGCGGCATTATTCACAACAGCAAAGACTTGGAATCAACCCAAATGTCCATCTGTGACAGACTGGATTAAGAAAATGTGGCACATATACACCATGGAATACTATGCAGCCATAAAAAAGGATGAGTTTGCGTCCTTTGTAGGGACGTGGATGCAGCTGGAAACCATCATTCTTAGCAAACTATCACAAGAAGAGAAAACCAAACACCGCATGTTCTCACTCATAGGTGGGAACTGAACAATGAGATCACTTGGACTCGGGAAGTGGAACATCACGCACTGGGGTCTATCACGGGGAGGGGGGAGGGGGGAGGAGGGAGGGATTTCATTGGGGCGTTATACATGATATAAATGATGAATTGATGGGTGCTGACGAGTTGATGGGTGCAGCACACCAACATGGCATAAGTATACACATGTAACAAACCTGTACGTTATGCACATGTACCCTAGAACTTAAAGGATAATAAAAAAAATAAAATAAAATAAAATAAAATAAAGATATTATAGATATAAGTAAAAAATACAGACATAATCGATATAATAGATATAGGTATAAAATATAGACATAATATAATAGATATAGGTATAAAATATAGACATAATAGATATAGGTATAAAATATAGACATAATAGATATAACACATGTAAGTATAAAATATAGACATAATAAGGGGCAGAGCAAGATGGCCGAATAGGAACAGCTCCAGTCTCCAACTCCCAGCGCGAGTGACACAGAAGACCGGTGATTTCTGCATTGTCACCTGAGGTACTGGGGTCATCTCACTAGGGAGTGCCGGACAATCGGTGCTGGTCAGCTGCTGTAGCCTGACCAGCGAGAGCTGAAGCAGGGCGAGGCATCGCCTCACCTGGAAGCGCAAGGGGGAAGGGGATCCGTTTTCCTAGCCAGGGGAACTGAGACACACAACATCTGGAAAATCGGGTAAATCCCACCCCAATACTGCGCTGTAAGCATACAGGCACACCAGGAGAATATATCCCACACCTGGCCGGGAGGGTCCCACGCCCACGAAGCCTCCCTCACTGCTAACACAGCAGTCTGCCGCAATCTATCCGCAAGGCAGCAGCGAGGCTGGGGGAGGGGCGCCCGCCATTGCTGAGGCTTAAGTAGGTAAACAAAGCGGCTGGGAAGCTCGAACTGGGTGGAGCTCACAGCAGCTCGAGGAAGCCTGCCTGTCTCTGTAGTCTCCACCTCTGGGGACAGCGCACAGCTGAAGACCAACAGGGGAAGTAGCGGGAGCCGGTGCAGACGCGAACGACTCTGTCTGACAGCTTTGGGGAGAGCCGTGGATCTCCCAACGCGGAGGTTGAGATCTGAGAACGGACAGACTGCCTGCTCAGGTGGGTCCCTGACCCCTGAGTAGCCTAGCTGGGAGAAATCCCCCACTAGGGGCAGTCTGACACACCACACCTCACAGGGTGGAGTACACCCCTGAGAGGAAACTTCCAAAGGAAGAATCAGACAGGTATACTCGCTGTTCAACAATATTCTATCTTCGGCAACCTCTGCTGCTGATACCCAGGCAAACAGGGTCTGGAGTGGACCTCAAGCTATCTCCAACAGACCAACAGAGAGTCCTTCTGACTGTCAGAAGGAAAACTATCAAACAGGAAGGACACCTATACCAAAACCCCATCAGTACGTCACCACCATCAAAGACCAGAGACAGATAAAACCACAGATGGGGAAGAAGCAGGGCAGAAAAGCTGGAAATTCAAAAAATAAGAGCGCATCTCCCCCTGCAAAGGAGCACAGCCCATCGCCAGCAACGGATCAAAGCTGGTCAGAGAACGACTTGGACGAGAGGAGAGAAGAAGGCTTCAGTCCATCAAACTTATCAGAGCTAAAGGAGGAATTACGTACCCAGCGCAAAGAAACTGAAAATCTTGAAAAAAGACTGGAAGAATTGACAGCTAGACTAATTAATGCAGAGAAGATCATCAACGAAATGACAGAGATGAAAACCATGACACGAGAAATACGTGACAAATGCACAAGCTTCAGTAACCGACTCGATCAACTAGAAGAAAGAGTATCAGCGATTGAAGATCAAATGAATGAAATGGAGCGAGAAGAGAAACCAAAAGAAAAAAGAAGAAAAAGAAATGAGCAAAGCCTGCTAGAAGTATGGGATTACGTAAAAAGACCAAATCTACGTCTGATTGGGGTGCCTGAAAGTGAGGGGGAAAATGGAACCAAGTTGGAAAACACTCTTCAGGAAATCATCAAGGAGAATTTCCCCAACCTCGTAGGGCAGGCCAACATTCAAATTCAGGAAATACAGAGAATGCCACAAAGATACTCCTCCAGAAGAGCAACTCCAAGACACATAATTGCCAGATTCAGCAAAGTTGAAATGAAGGAAAAAATCTTAAGGGCAGCCAGAGAGAAAGGTCGGGTTACCCACAAAGGGAAGCCCATCAGACTAACAGCAGATCTCTCGGCAGAAACTCTATAAGCCAGAAGAGAGTGGGGGCCAATATTCAACGTTCTTAAAGAAAAGAATTTTAAACCCAGAATTTCATATCCAGCCAAACTAAGTTTCATAAGTGAAGGAGAAATAAAATCCTTTACAGATAAGCAAATGCTTAGAGATTTTGTCACCACCAGGCCTGCCTTACAAGAGACCCTGAAGGAAGCCCTAAACATGGAAAGGAACAACCGGTACCAGCCATCGCAAAAACATGCCAAAATGTAAAGACCGTCGAGGCTAGGAAGAAACTGCATCAACTAACGAGCAAAATAACCAGTTAATATGATAATAGCAGGATCAAGTTCACACATAACAATATTAACCTTAAATGTTAATGGACTAAATGCTCCAATTAAAAGACACAAACTGGCAAACTGGATAAAGAGTCAAGACCCATCAGTCTGCTGTATTCAGGAGACCCATCTCACATGCAGAGACATACATAGGCTCAAAATAAAGGGATGGAGGAAGATCTACCAAGCAAATGGAGAACTAAAAGAGCAGGGGTTGCAATCCTTGTCTCTGATAAAACAGACTTTAAACCATCAAAGATCAAAAGAGACAAAGAAGGCCATTACATAATGGTAAAGGGATCAATTCAACAGGAAGAGCTAACTCTCCTAAATATCTATGCACCCAATACAGGAGCACCCAGATTCATAAAGCAAGTCCTTAGAGACTTACAAAGAGACTTAGACTCCCATACAATAATAATGGGAGACTTCAACACTCCACTGTCAACATTAGACAGATCAACGAGACAGAAAGTTAACAAGGATATGCAGGAATTGAACTCATCTCTGCACCAAGCGGACCTAATAGACATCTATAGAACTCTCCACCCCAAATCAACAGAATATACATTCTTCTCAGCACCACATCGCACTTATTCCAAAATTGACCACATAATTGGAAGTAAAGCACTCCTCAGCAAATATAAAAGAACAGAAATTATAACAAACTGTCTCTCAGACCACAGTGCAATCAAACTAGAACTCAGGACTAAGAAACTCACTCAAAACCGCTCAACTACATGGAAACTGAACAACCTGCTCCTGAATGACTACTGGGTACATAACGAAATGAAAGCGGAAATAAAGATGTTCTTTGAAACCAATGAGAACAAAGACACAACATACCAGAATCTCTGGGACACATTTAAAGCAGTGTGAAGAGGGAAATTTATAGCACTAAATGCCCACAAGAGAAAGCAGGAAAGATCTAAAATTGACACTCTAACATCACAATGAAAAGAACTAGAGAGGCAAGAGCAAACACATTCAAAAGCTAGCAGAAGGCAAGAAATAACTAAGATCAGAGCCGAACTGAAGGAGATAGAGACACAAAAAACCCTCCAAAAAATCAATGAATCCAGGAGTTGGTTTTTTGTAAAGATCAACAAAATTGACAGACCGCTAGCAAGACTAATAAAGAAGAAAAGAGAGAGGAATCAAATAGATGCAATAAAAAATGATAAAGGGGATATCACCACTGACCCTACAGAAATACAAACTACCATCAGAGAATATTATAAACACCTCTACGCAAATCAACTAGAAAATCTAGAAAAAATGGATAATTTCCTGGACACTTACACTCTCCCAAGGCTAAACCAGGAAGAAGTTGAATCCCTGAATAGACCAATAGCAGGCTCTGAAATTGAGGCAACAATTAATAGCCTACCCACCAAAAAAAGTCCAGGACCAGATGGATTCACAGCTGAATTCTACCAGAGGTACAAGGAGGAGCTGCTACCATTCCTTCTGAAACTATTCCAATCAATAGAAAAAGAGGGAATCCTCCCTAACTCATTTTATGAGGCCAACATCATCCTGATACCAAAGCCTGGCAGAGACACAACAAAAAAAGAGAATTTTAGACCAATATCCCTGATGAACATTGATGCAAAAATTCTCAATAAAATACTGGCAAACCGGATTCAGCAGCACATCAAAAAGCTGATCCACCATGATCAAGTGGGCTTCATCCCTGGGATGCAAGGCTGGTTCAACATTCGCAAATCAATAAACGTAATCCAGCATATAAACAGAACCAAAGACAAGAACCACATGATTGTCTCAATAGATGCAGAAAAGGCTTTTGAAAAATTCAACAGCCCTTCATGCTAAAAACGCTCAAGAAATTCGGTATTGATGGAACGTACCTCAAAATAATAAGAGCTATTTATGACAAACCCACAGCTAATATCATACTGAATGGGCAAAAAGTGGAAAAATTCCCTTTGAAAACTGGCACAAGACAGGGATGCCCTCTCTCACCACTCCTATTCTACATAGTGTTAGAAGTTCTGGCTAGGGCAATCAGGCAAGAGAAAGAAATCATGGGTATCCAGTTAGGAAAAGAAGAAGTCTTAAAAAAAATATAAATAAAATAAAATATAAATGAAATATAGACATAAATAAATAAAATAAAATTTAAATTTAAATAAAATATTTAAATATAAAATATTTAAATAAAATATAGACATAATAGATATAATAGATATAGGTATAAAATATAGATATAAAAGATATACGTATAAAATATAGACATAATAGATATAATAGATATAGGTATAAAATATAGATATAGATATAAAATATAGACATAATAGATAAAGGTATAAAATATAGACATAATAGATATAATAGATATAGGTATAAAATAGACATAATAGATATAATAAATATAGGTATAAAATATAGACATAATAGATATAGTTATAAAATATAGACATAATAGATATAGGTATAATATTTAGACATAAGAGATATAATAGATATAGGTATAAAATATAGACATAATAGATATAATAGATATAGGTATAAAAGATACACATAATAGATATAATAGATATAGGTATAAAATATAGACATAATAGATATAGGTATAAAATATAGATGTAAAGATATAATAGATATACGTATAAAATATACACAGAATATGCATAATAGATACAGGTGTGAAATATAGACATAATAGATATATATATAAAATATAGACATAATATATATAATGGATATAGATATACAATATAGACATAATATATAGTTATAAAATATAGACATAATAGTTATAATAGATATAGGTATAAAATATAGACACAATAGATATAGGTATAATATTTAGACATAATAAATATAATAGATATAGGTATAAAATATAGACATAACAGATATAATAGATATAGTTATAAATTATACAAATAATAGATATAATAGATTTAATAGATATAGGGATAAAATATAGACATAATAGATATAGTAGATAAACGTACAATATATAGATATAATAGATATAGGTATAAAATATAGATATAATAGATATATGTATAAAAAGATATAACAGATACAGGTATAAAATATAGACAACAGATATAATAGATATAGGTATAAAATATAGACATAATAGATATAGGTATAAAATATAGACATATATAATAGATATAGGTATTAAATATAGACAATAGATATAGGTATAAAATATAGACATAATAGATATAATAGATATAGGTATAAAACATAGAAATAATAGATATAATAGATATAGGTATAAAATATATATATGATAGATACAATAGATATAGACATAATAGATATAATAAATACTGGTATGAAATATAGACATAATAGATATAACAGGATATAGTTAAAATATAAACATGGCCGGGCGCGGTGGCTCAAGCCTGTAATCCCAGCACTTTGGGAGGCCGAGACGGGCGGATCATGAGGTCAGGAGATCGAGACCATCGTGGTTAATACGATGAAACCCCGTCTCTACTAAAAAAAAATACAAAAAACTAGCCGGGCGACGAGGCGGGCGCCTGTAGTCCCAGCTACTCGGGAGGCTGAGACAGGAGAATGGCGTGAACCCGGGAGGCGGAGCTTGCAGTGAGCTGAGAGCCGGCCACTGCACTCCAGCCTGGGCGGCAGAGCAAGACTCCGTCTCAAAAAAAAAAAAAAAAAAAAAAAAAAAAAAAATATATATATATAAACATAATACATATCATAGATATAGGTATAAAATATAGACATAATAGATATTATAGATACAGGTATAAAATATAGACATAATGCATATAATTGATATATGATATATAATATATATGATATATAATTGATATAATACATATAATTGATATAATACATATAATTGATATACGTATAAAATATAGACAATAGATAGATAGAGATATAAAATATAGAAATTATAGATACAGGTATAAAATATAGTTATAATGGATATCATAGATATAGGTATAAAATACAGACATAATAGATATCCCATTTATAGGTATAAAATATAGACATTATAGGTATAATAGACACAGATATAAAATATAGATATAATAGATATACGTATAAAATATAAACATAAAAGACAGAATAGATGTAGGTATAAAAAATAGACATAATATATATAATACATACACGAATAAAATATAGACATAGTAGATATAATAGATATAGATATAAAATATAGACATAATAGATATAGGTATAAAATATAGACATAATAAATATAATAGATATAGGTATAAAATATAGTCATAATAGATATAATAGATATTGGTATAAAATATACACATAATAGACATAGTAGATATAGGTATATAATATAGACATAATAGATATAATAGATAGATGTATAAAATATAGACATAATAGATATAATAAGAATAGGTATAAAATATAGACATAATAGATATAATAGACATAGATATAAAATATAGACATAATAGATATAATAGATATACGTAGAAAATATAGACATAGTAGATATAATAGATAGAGGTAGAAAATATAGACATAACAGATATAATCGATATAGGTATAAAATATAGACATAATAGACATAGGTTTAAAATATAGACAAAATAGATATAATAGATATAGGTATACAATATAGACATAATACTTATAGATAAAATATATGGACATAATAGATATAATAGATATAGGTATAAAATATAGACATAATAGATATAATAGATATAGGTATCAAATATAGACATAATAGATATAATAGAGGTATAAAATATAGACATAATAGATACAGGTATAAAATATAGACATAAGAGATATAATAGATATAGTTAAAAAATATAGGCATAACGCCGGGCGCGGTGGCTCAAGCCTGTATTCCCAGGACTTTGGGAGGCCGAAACGGGCGGATCACGAGGTCAGGAGATCGAGACCATCCTGGCTAACTCGGTGAAACCTCGTCTTTACTAAAAATACAAAAAAATAGCAGGGCGAGGTGGCAGGCGCCTGTAGTCCCAGCTACTCGGGAGGCTGAGGCAGGAGAATGGCTTAAACCCGGGAGGCGGAGCCTGCAGTGAGCTGAGATCCGGCCACTGCACTCCAGCCTGGGCGACAGAGCGAGACTCTGTCTCAAAAAATAAAAAATAAAAACATAAAATACAATACAGACATAAGAGTTATAATAGATATAGGTATAAAATATAGAAATAATAGATATAGGCATGAACTATAGACATAACAGATATAATAGATATAGGTATAAAATATAGACAATATGAATAGGTATAAAATATAGACATAAAAGATATAATAGACATAGGTGTAAAATATAGACATAATAGATATAATAGACATAGGTATAAAATATAGACATAATAGATATAATAGATATAGGTATAAAATATAGACATAATAGATATAATAGATATAGGTATAAAATATAGATATAATGGATACAATAGATGTAGGTTTAAAATATAGACATAATAGATATAATAGATATAGGTATAAAATATAGACATAATAGATATAATAGATACGGGTATAAAATATAGATATAAGAGATATACGTATAAAATACAGAAAAAATATAATAGATATAGGTATAAAAGATAGATATAAAAGATATAATAGATATAGACATAATAGATATAATAGATATAGGTATAAAATATAGACATAATAGATATAATAGATATAGGTATACAATATAGACATAAAAGATATAATAGACAGTTATAAAATATAGACATCATAGATAGATATAGGTATAAAATATAGACATAATGGATATAGGTATAAAATATAGAAATAATAGATATAAGAGATAAAGGTGTAAAATGTAGACATTATGGATATAGGTATAAAATATGGTAATAATAGATATAGGAATAAAACATAGATATAATATAAATAATAGATATAGGTTTAAAACAAACACATAATAGATGTAGGTATAAAATACAGACATCATAGATCTAGGTATAAAATATAGACATAATAGATATACTTATAAAATATGGACATAAGAGTTATAATAGATATAGGTATAAAATATAGACATAATAGATATAATAAATATAGGTATAAAATATAACCATAAGAAACATAATAGATATAGGTATAAAATATAGACATAATAGATATAGGTATAAAATATAGACATAATAGATATAATAGATATAGGAATAAAATACAGACATAATAGGTACTATAGATATAGGGATAAAATATAGACACAATAGATGTAATATACATTGGCATAAAATATAGACATAATAGATACAATAGATATCGGTATAAAATATAGACATAAAAGATATAATAGATAGGGGTATAAAATATAGACAAAATAGATATAGGTATAAAATATAGACATAATTAATATAGGTATAATATTTAGACATAATAGATATAATAGATATAGGTATAAAATATCGACATAATAGATATAATACATATAGGTATAAAATATACACATAATAGATACAATAGACACAGGTATATAATATAGATATAATAGATATAAGCATAAAATATAGATATAATAGATATAATAGATTTATGTATAAAAAATAGACATAATAGATACAGGTATAAAATACAGACAAAAGATATAATAGATATAGGTAGAAAATATAGATATAATAGATATAATTATAAAAAATATAAATTTAATAGATATAATTGATATAGGTAAAAAACATAGATAAAATGTATATAGTTATAAAATATGGTTATAATAGATATAGGTATAAAATATAGATAAAATAGATACAGGTATAAAATATAGACATTATAGATATACCAGATATAGTTATAAAATATAGACATAATAGATATAATAGATTTAGGTATAAAATATAGACATAATAGATATAATAGCGATAGGTATAAAATATAGATCAATAGATATAATACATATAGGCAAAAAATATAGACACAATAGATATAATAGATATGGGTATAAAATATAGATATAATAGGTATAATAGATATAGACATAAAATATAGATATAAGAGATATAGTTATAAAATATACACATCATAGATATAATAGATATAGGTATAGAATATAGACATAATAGATATAATAGATATGGGTATAAAATATAGATATAATAGATATAGATATAGGTATAAAATATAGATATAATGGATATAATAGATATAGGTATAAAATATAGATATAACAGATATCGCTATGAAATATAGACACAATAGATATAGATATAGGTAAAAATTAAAGATATAATAGATATAGGTACAACAAATAGATATAATAGATATAATATATAGAGGTATAAAATATAGACATAATAGATGTAATAGATATGGATATAAAATATAGACATAATAGATATATATAGGTATAAAATATAGAACTAATAGATATAATAGATATAGGTATAAAATATAGACATAATAGATATAATAGATATAAGTATAAAATATAGACATCATAGATATAATAGATATAGTTATAAAATGTAGACATAAAAATTATAATAGATATAGGTATAAAATATAGACATAATAGATATAATAGATATAGGTATAAAATATAGACATAATATACATAATAGATATAAGTCTAAAATACAGACATAATAGATATAATAGATATAGGTATAAAATATAGACACAATAGATATAGGTATAAAATATAGACATAATAGATATAATAGATAAAGGTATAAAATATACACATAGTAGATATAGGTATAAAATATAGACATAATAGATAGAATAGATAGAGGTATAAAATATAGACATAATAAATATAATAGATATAGGTATTAACAATAGACATAACAGATATAATCGATATAGGCATAAGATATAGAAATAATAGATATAATAGATATACGTATAAAATATAGACATAATAGATATAATAAATATAGGTATAAAATAAAGATAAAATAGATAAACGTGTAAAATATAGATATAATAGATATAATAGATATAGGTATAAAATATAGATATAATAAATACAGGTATGAAATATAGATATAATAGTTATAATAGATATAGGTATAAAATATAGATATAATAGATATAGTTACAAAATATAACAGATACAATAGATATCGTTATAAAATATAGATAAAATAGTAATAGGTATAAAGTATAAACATAATAGGTATAATAGATATAGGTGTAAAATATAGACATAATAGATATAAAAGATATAGGTATAAGATTTAGACATAATAGATAAAATAGATGTAGGTATACAATATAGACATAATAGATATAATATTCATATATATATTATAGACATAAGAGTTATAATTGATATAGGTATAAAATATACACATAATTGATGTAACAGAGGTATAAACTATACACTTAAAAGATAAAATAGATAGAGGTATAAAATATAGACATAATAGATATAATAGCTATAGGTAAAAAATATAGACATAATAGATATAATAGATATAGGTATAAAATATAGTCATAACAGATACAATAGATATAGGTATAAAATATTGACGTAATAGACATAATAGATATAGGTATAAAATATAGACATTATAGATATAAAAGATATAGGTATTAAATAAAGACATAATAGATATAGTAAATGTAGGTATAAAATAGAAATATAATGGATATAGGCATGAAATATAGACATGATAGATATAGGTATAATATTGACACACATTAGATAAAATAGATATTGGTATAAAACATAGACATAATGGATATCATAGATATAGGTATAAAATATAGACATAAAAGATATAATAGACATATGTATAAAATGTAGACACAGTAGATAGAATGGATAGAGGTAAAAAATATAGACATAATAGATATAATAGATATACGTAAAAAATATAGACATAGTAGATATAATAGAAATAGGTATAAAATATATACATAATAGATATAAGTATAAAGTATAGACTCAATATATATAATAGATATAGTTATAAAATATACACAAAATAGATATAATAGATGTAGGTATAAAATATAGACATAAGAGACATAATAGATATAGGTATAAAATATAGACCTAATAGATATAATAGATAGAGGAATAAAATGTAGATATAATAGATATAATTATAAAATATAAATATAATAGGTATAATAGATATAGGAAAAAATATAGACATAATGGATATAGGTATAAAATACGGTTATAATACATATAGGTATAAAATATAGATATAATAGATATGATAGATATATGTATAAAATATAGAAATAATAGATATAATAGATAAAGATATAAAATATAGGCGTAATGGATATAGGTATAAAGGATAGACATAATAGATATAATAGATATAGGTATAAAATATAGACATAATAGGTTTGATAGATATAGTTATAAAATATAGACATTATAGATATAATAGACATAGGTATAAAATATAGAAAAAATAGATATAATAGATATAGGCAAAAAATTTTGACACAATAGATATAATAGATAAAGTTATAAAATATAGATATAATAGATATAGGTATATAATACAGATATAATAGATATGATAGATATACGTATAAAATATAAATATAATTGATATAGGCATAAAATATACTCATAATAGATATAAAAGATATAGGTAAAAAATATAGATATAATAGATATAATAGATATAGGTATAAAATATAGACATAATAGATATAATAGATATAGGTATAACATATAGACATAAGAGATATAATAGATATAGGTATAAAATATAGACGTAATAGATATAGGTATAAAATATAGACATAATAGATAAAATAGGTATAGGTGTAAAATATAGACATAATAGATATAATAGACATAGGTATGAAATATAGATATAAAGGATATAATGGATATAGGTATAAAATATAGACATAATAGACATAATAGATATAGGTATAAAATATAGACATAATAGATATAATAGACATAGGTATAAAATACAGACATAATAGATATAATAGATATAGGTATAAAATATAGACATAAAAGATATATTAGATTTAGGTATAAAATATAGACGTAATAGATACAGGTATAAAATATAGACATAACAGATATAATAGATCTAGGTATGAAATAGAGACATAATAGATATAATAGATATAGGTATAAAATATAGACATAACAGATATAATGAATATACGTATAAAATATAGACATTATAGATATAATAGATATAGGTATAAAATATAGACATAATAGATATAATAAATATAGATATAAAATATAGACAAAATAGATATAGGTACACAATATAGACATAATAGATATAATAGATTTAGGTATAAAATATACACATAAGAGATATAATAGATATAAGTATAAAATATAGACATAATAGACATAATATATGTAGGTATAATATATAGACATAATAGATATAATAGATTTAGGTATACAATATAGACGTAATAGATATCGGTATAAAATATAGATATAATAGATATAAGAGATATAGGTATAAAATAAAGACATAACAGATATAATAGACATAGGTATAAACATAGATATAATAGATATGATATATATGGGTATAAAATATAGACATAATACATATGATAAATATAGTTATAAAATATACACATAATAGATATAATAGATGTAGATAGAGAATATAGACATAATAGATATAGGTATAAAATATAGACATCACAGATATAATATAGATATAAAATATAGACATAATAGTTATAATCGATATAGGTATAAAATATGGGCATAGTAGATATAATAGATATAGGTATAAAATGTAGACATAATAGATATAAGAGATATAGGTGTAAAATATAGACAGAGTAGATATAATAGATATACGTATAAAATATAGACATAATAGATATCGGTATAAAATATACACATAATAAATATAATCGATATAGGTATAATATATAGACATAACTGGTATAATAGATATAGGTATGAAATATAGACATAATAGATATAAGTATAAAATATACACATAATAGATATAATACATATATGTATACGATACAGACATATTAGGTATAATAGATATAGTTATAAGATAAAGACATAATAGATATAATAGATATAGATATAAAATATAGACATAATAGATAAAATACATATAGGTATAAAATATAGACATAATAGATATAATAGATAGAGATATAAAATATAGACATAATAGATATTATAGATATAGATAAAAGATAAAGATATAGTAGATATAGGTATAAAATATAGACATATTAAATATAATAGTTATAGGTAAAAAATATGAACATAGATATAATAGATATAGGTATAAAATAAAGATATAATAGATATAATAGTTAAAGGTATAAAATATAGACATAATAGAAATAGGTATAAAATACACACATAATAGATTTAAAAGATATACTTATAAAATGTAGACATAATTGATAAGATAGATATAGGTATAAAATAGAGACATAATAGATATAATCGATATATGTATAAAATATATACATAATAGATATCGGTATGAAATACGGACATAATAGATATAGGTATAAAATATAGATATAGATAAAATAGATATAGGTATAAAATATAAGCATAATAGATATAATAGAGATGTGTATAAAATATAGATGTAATAGATATCATAGATATAGGTGTAAAATATAGACATAATAGATATAATAGATATAGATATAAAATATAGATATAATAGATATAATAGATATAGGTATAAAATATAGACATAATAGATATAATAGATATAGGTATAAAATATAGACATAATAGATATAGGTATAAAATATAGACATAAAATATATAACAGAAATAGGTATAAAATATAGACATAATAGATATAATAGATATAAGTATCAAATATAGACATAATAATTATAATAGATATAGGAATAAAATATAGACAAAATAGATATAGGTATAAAATATAGACATAATGTTTATAATAGATATAGGAATGAAATATAGACATAATAGATATAATGTGTATAGGTATAAAATATAGACATAATAGATATAATAGATATATGTATAAGATATAGACATAATCGATATAATAGATATAGGTATACAATATAGACATAATCGATATAATAGATATAGGTATACAATATAGACATAATAGATATAATAGATATAGGTATAAAATATAGACATAGTAGATATAATAGATATAGGAATAAAAAATAGACATAAATGGAATAGGTGTAAAATATAGACAAAATAGATATAAAAGATATAGGTATAAAATATAGACATAATAGATATAGGTACAAAATATAGAAATAATGGTTATAATCGATATAGGTATGAAATATAGACATAATAGATATAATAGAGATGGGTATAAAATATAGATCTAATAGATATAATAGAAATAGGTGTAAAATATATAAATAATGGATATAACACATATAAGAATAAAATGTTGACGTAATAGATATACGTATAAAATATAGACATAATAGATATAATAGATATAGGTATGAAATATAAACATAATAGATATAATAGATATAGGTATAAAATATAGCCATAAATGATATAATAGATATAGGTATAAAATATAGACATAATAGATATAGGTATGAAATAGAGACATAATAGATGTAATAGATATAGGTATAAAATATAGACTTAATAGACATAATAGATATTGGTATAAAATATAGACATAATGGATATAATAGATGTTGGTATAAAATATAGACATAACGATATAATAGATATAGGTATGAAATATAGACATAGTAGATTTAGGTATAAAATATGGACATAATAGATATAACAGATATAGTTATAAAATAATAGACATAAAACTTCGATATAGGTTTAATATACATCCATAATAGATACAGGTATAAAATATAGACATACTAGATATAATAGAAATAGGTATAAAATATAGACATAATAGATATAGTTACAAAATGCAGACATAATAGATATAATAGTTATAGGGATAAAATATAGACATAATAGATATAGGTATAAAATATAGACATAATAGATATAATATTTATAGTTATAAGATATAGACATAATCGATATATTAGATATAGGTATAAAATATAAACATAATAGATATAATAGATATAGGAATAAAATATAGACATAATTGAAATCGGTATAAAATATACACAGAAGAGATATAAAAGATATAGGTATAAAATATAGACATAATAGATATAATAGATATATGTATAAGATATAGACATAATAGATATAATAGATATAGATATAAAATATATACATATTAGATAAAATAGATATAGGTATAAAATATGGACATAATAGATAAAATAAATAGAGATATAAAATGTAGACATAATAGATATAATAGATATAGATATAAAATATAGACATAATAGATATATGTATAAAATATAGACATCAGATATAATAGTAATAGTTATAAAATATGGACATAATAGGTATAATAGATATAGGTATAAAATATAGACATAATAGATGTAACAGATATAGTTGTAAAATATAGACATAATAATTGTAATAGTTATAGGCATAAAATATATACATAATAGATATAGGTACAAAATATAGACATAATGTTTATAATTGATATAGGTATGAATTATACACATAATAGATATAATAATTATAGGTATAAAATATAGACATAATTATAATAGATATATGTATAAGATATAGACATAATAGATACAATAGATATAGATATAAAATATAGACATAATAGATATAATAGGTATAGGTATGAAATATAGACATAATAGATATAATAGATATACGTATAAGATATGGACATAATAGATGCATTCGATATAGGTATAAAATATAGACATAATAGATATGATAGATATAGATATAAAATATAGACATAATAGATATAATAGATAGAGGTATAAAATATAGATACAATATTTATAATAGATATAAGTATAAAATATAGATATAAAGGATATCATAGAGATAGTTATAAAATATATATAATAGATATAATCCACAAAAAAGATACTGGCATGAAATACAGATATAATAGATAGAATAATACAGGTATAAAGTATAGATTTAATATATAAAATAGATACAGGTATAAAATATAGATATAATAGATATGGGTATAAAATATAGATATAAGAGATATAATAGATATAGGTATAAAATATAGACATAATAGATATAATAGATAAAGGTATAAAATATAGACAAAATAGATATAATAGTTATAGGTATGAAATAAAGACATAATCGATATAGATATAAAATATAGACATCAAAGATTTAATAGTTATTGGTATAAAATATAGACATAATAGATATAATAGATATATGTGTAAAATATGGACACAATAGATACAATAGTTATAGTTATAAAATATAGACATAATAGATATAGGTATAAAATATAGACATAATAGATATAATAGATATGCTGTAAAATATAGACATAATAGATAAAATAGATATGGTATAAAACATAGACATAATAGATATAGGTATAAAATATAGACAAAATAGATATAGGTATAAAATATAGACATAGAAATAATAGATATAGGTATAAAATATAAACATAAAGGATATAATAGAGATGAGTATAAAATAAAGATATAATTGATATAATAAATATAGGTATAAAATATAGACATAATAGTTATAGGTAAAAAATAAAGACGTAATAGATAAAATAGATATATGTGTAAGATACAGACATAATCGATAGAGTAGATATAGGTATAAAATATAGACATAACAGATATACAAGATATAGGTGTAAAATATAGACATAAAAGGTATAAAAGATATAGGTATGAAATATAGATATAATAGATATGATAGATATAGGTATAAAATATAGACATAATCAATATAATAGATATAGGTGGAAAATATAGACATAATAGATATAATAGTTATAGTTATAAAATATAGACATAATAGATATAATAGATACACGTATAAAATATAGATATAGGAGATATACGTATTAAATATAGACATAATCGATATAATAGACATAGGTACAAAAAATAGACATAATATATATAATAAACATACGAATAAAATATAGACATAGTAGATATAATAGATACAAAATATAGACATAATAGATATAGGTATAAAATATGGACAAAAGAGATATAATAGATATAGGTATAAAATATACTCATAATAGATATAATTGATATAGGTTTAAAGAATACACAAAATAGACATAATAGATATAGGTATAAAATATAGACATAATAGATATAATAGATAGATGTATAAAATGTAGACATAATAGTTATATTAAGTATAGGTATAAAATACAGACATAATAGATATAATAGACATAGATATAAAATATAATAGATATAATAGATACGGGTATAAAATATAGATATAATAGATATACGTATAAAATACAGACATAATAGATACAATAGATATAGGTATAAAATATAGATATAATAGATATAATAGATATAGACATAATAGATATAATAGATATAGGTATAAAATATAGACATAATAGATATAATAGATATAGGTATACATTATAGACATAATAGAAATAATAGACATTTATAAAATCTAGATATAATAGATATAGGTATAAAATATAGACATAATAGTTATAGGTATAAAATATGGACATAATAGATATAACAGATAAAGGTATAAAATATAGACATTATAGATATAGGTATAAAATATAGAAATAATAGATATAGGTATAAAATATAGATATAATATATATAATAGCTATAGGTATAAAATAAAGACATAAGAGATATAGGTATAAAATACAGACATCACAGATATAGGTATAATATATAGACATAATAGATATACCTATAAAATATACACATAACAGTTATAATAGATATAGGTATACATTATAGACATAGTAAAATAGATATAGGTATGAAATATAACCATAATAGATATAATAAATATAGGTATAAAATATAGACATAATAGATATAGGTTTAAAATATAGACATAATAGATATAAAAGATATAGGTATGAAACACAGACATAATAGATATAGATATAGGTATAAAATATAGACTTAAGAGATGTAGTAGACATAGGTATAAAATATAGACATAATAGATACAATAGATATCGGTATAAAATATAGACCTAAAAGATATAATAGATAGGGGTATAAAATATAGACACAATAGATACAGGTATAAAATAGAGACATAATAAATATAGGTATAATATTTAAACATAATAGATATAATCGATATAGGTATAAAATATAGACATAACAGATTTAATAGATATAGGAATAAAATATACACATAATAAATATAATAGATATAGTTATAAAATATCGCAAGAGTAGACATAATAGATATAGCTATAAAATATAGATATAATAGATATAATAGATATACGGATGGAAAATAGATATAATAGATACAGGTATAAAATAAAGACTAGATAGATATAGGTTTGGAATATAGATATAATAGATATAATAATAAAAAATATAAATTTAATACATATAATTGACATAGGTAAGAAACATAGATATAATGTATATGTGTATAAAATATGGTTATAATAGATACAAGTATAAAATATAGACATAATAGATATAGGTATAAAATATGGACATAAAAATAAAATAGATAGAGGTATAAAATATAGACATAATAGATATAGGTACAAAATGTAGACATAATAGGTATAAGAGATATAGTTATACAATATAGACATAATAGTTATAATAGATATAGGTATAAAATATAGACATAATAGATATAATATATACAAGTATAAAATATAGAGTTAATAGATATAATAGATATAGGTATAAAATGTAGACATAATAGATATAACAGATATAGTTCTAAAATATAGACATAATAGTTATAATAGATATAGGTATAAAATATAGACATAAGAGATATGGGTATAAAATATAGACATAATAGATATAATAGATATAGGTGTAAAATATAGACCTTATTGATATAATAGATATAGGTATAAAATATATCCATAATAGATATAATACATATCGACATAATAGATATAATAGAAATAGGTATAAAATATTCACATAATAGATATAATAGATATAGGTATAAAATATAGACCTAATAGATATAATAGATATAGGTATGAAATATATACAAAATAGATATAGATATAAAATATAGACAGAATAGATATAACAGATATAGTTATACAATACAGAGATAATAGTTATAATTGATATAGGTAAGAAATCTAGACATAATAGGTATAGGTATAAAATACAGACATAATAGATATAATAGATACAGGTGTTCTATACAGTCATAATACATTTAACAAATATAGGTAAAAAATATATACAAAATAGAGATAGGTATAAAATATACACATAATAGACATAAGAGATATAGGTATAAAATATAGACATCGTAGATATAATAGATAGATGTATAAAGGGTAGACATAATAGTTATAATAAGTATAGGTATTAAATATAGACATAGTAGATATAATAGACATAGGTATAAAATATAGACATAATAGATATAATAGGCATACGTATAAAACATAGATATAACAGATATATATATAAAATATAGATATAATGATTATAATAGATACAGGTATCAAATATAGATATAAGAGATAAAATTATAAAATATAAATATAATAGATAAAAGAGATATACGTATGAAATATAGACATAATAGAAATAATACATATAGGTATAAAATATAGACATAATATATATAGATAAAAAATATAGACAATAGATATAATAGACATAGGTGTCAAATACAGACATAACAGATGTAGGTATAAAATACAGACATAATAGGTACCATAGATATAGGAATAAAACAACGACATAATAGATACCATAGATATAGTTATAAAGTATAGACATAATAGATATAGGTATCAAATATAGTTTTAATAGATATATTATATATAGGTATAAAATACAGATATATATAATAGATATAGGTATAAAATATACATATAATAGATGTAAAAATAGGTATAAAATATATATATATAATAGATATACATATAGGTATAAATTATAGATATAATAGATATAGGTATCAAAAATACATATAATTGATGTAGATATAGGTATAAAATATATATATAATAGATACAATAGATATAGGTATAAAATATAGATATAATAGATATAGGTATAAAATATCCATATAACAGATATAATAGATATAGGTAAAAAATATAGATATAATAGATATTATACATATAGGTATGAAATATAGATACAATCGTTATAGGTATAAAATATAGATATAATGGATATAATAGGTATAGGTATAAAATACAGACATAATAGATATACTAGAGATAGGTATATAATATAGACATAATACATATAATAGATACAGGTTTAAAATACAGATATAATAGATATACGTATAAAATATAGACATAATAGATAGAATATATATAGTTATAAAAAACAGACATAATATATGTAATCCATATACGAATAAAATATAATCATAGTAGATAAAATAGATATAGATATAAAATATAGACATAATAGATATAGGAATAAAGTAGAGACATAATAGATATAATAGATAGATGTATAAAATACAGACATAATAGATATAATAAGTATAGGTATAAAATATAGACATAATAGATACAATAGATATGGATATAAAATATAGATATAATAGATATACTTATAAAATATTGACATAGTGGATATAATAGATAGAGGTATAAAATATGGACATAATAGATATAATCGATATAGGTATAAATCATAGACATCATAGATATAATAGATCTAGGTATAATATATAGACATAATAGGTATAATAGATAAAGGTATATAATATAGACATTATAGATATAGGTATAAAATATAGAAAAGATAGATATAGGTATAATATATAGATAAATACATACAATAGATATAGGTATAAAATATAGATATAATAGATATAGTATATATAGGTACAAAATATAGATATAATAGATACAGTTATAAAATATAGATATAATGGATATAATATATAGGTATAAAAAATAGACATAATAGATATAATATATATAGGTATAAAATATAGACATAATAGATATAATACATATAGGTATAAAATATAGACATAATAGATATAATAGATTAGGTATGAAATATAGACATAATAGATACAATTATAAAATATAGACAGAATAGATATAACAGATATAGTTATAAAATATAGACATAAGAGTTATAATAGACATAGGTATAAAATATAGACATAATAGATATAGGTATAAAATATTAACATAATAGATATAATAGATATAGGTATAAAACATAGAAATAATAGATATAATAGATATAGGTATAAAATATAGACATGATAGATACAATATATATAGACATCATAGATATAATAGATATTGGGATGAAATATAGACATAATAGATATAACAGATATAGTTAAAATATAGACATAACAGATATAATAGATATATGTATAAAATATAGACATAATAGATATAATAGATATAGGTATAAAATATAGACATAATAGATATAATATATAGAGGTAGAAAATATAGACATAAAAGATATACGTATAAAATTTAAACATAACAGTAACACTCTATATAGGTATTAAATTTTGACATAATAGGTATAGTTATAAAATGTAGATATAATAAATATAATAGATATAGGTATAAAATATAGATATAATGTTTATAATAGATATAGGTAGAAAACATAGACAACATAGATATAATAGATACAGGTATAAAATATAGACATAATATACAAAGATAAAATTATAGACAACAGATATAATAGACAGAGGTGTCAAATACAGACATAATAGATGTAGGTATAAAATTCAGACATAATAGGTAACATAGATATAGGTATAAAAGAAAGACATAATAGATACCACAGATATAGTATTAAGTATAGACATAATAGATATAGTTATCATATATACTTTTAACAGATATATTATATATAGGTATAACATACAGATATAATATATATAATAGATATAGGTATAAAATATCGATATAATAAATATAATAGATATAGGTATGAAATATAGATATATTAGATATAATACATATAGGTACAAAATATACATATAATAGATACAGGTATAAAATATAGATATAATGGATATAATAGATATAGGTATAAAAAAAGACATAATAGATATAATAGATATAGGTATAAAATATAGACATAATAGACGTAATAGGTATAGGTATAAAATATAGACACAATAGATATAATCGATATAGGTATAAAATACAGACATATTAGATATTGATATAAAATATTGACATAATAGATATAATACATGAAGGTATACAAAATACACATAATAGATATAGTTATAAAACATAGGCATAATAGATATAATAGATATAGACAGAGTAGATATAATAGATATTGGAATCAAATATAGACATGATAGATATAACAGATATAGTAAAAATGTAAATATAATAGATATAAGAGATATAGGTATAAAATATAAATATAATAGATATAGATGTAGGTAAAAAATATAGATATATAGATATAATTGATATAGGTATAAAATATAGATATAATAGATATAGGTATAAAATATGGATATAATTGATATAATAGATATAGGTGTAAAAAAAAGACATAATAGTTATAGGTATAAAATATAGACATAATAGATATAATGGATATAGGTATAAAATATACACATAATAGATATAATAGATATAGGTATAAAATATAGACCTAATAGATATAATAGATATGGGTATAAAATATAGACAAAATAGATATAGGTATAAAATATAGACAGAATAGATATAACAGATATATTTATAAAATATAGAGATAATAGTTATAATAGATATAGGTATAAAATCTCGACATAATAGGTATAGGTATAAAATACAGACATAATAGCTATAATCGATATAGGTGTAACATACAGACATAATAGATATAACAGATATAAGTAAATAATTTAGACATAATAGAGATAGGTATAAAATATAGACATAATAGATATAATAGATATTTGTATAAAATATAGATATAATAGATATAGGTATAAAATACAGACACAATTGATATAATAGATATAGGTATAAAATAGAGACATAATAAATATAATAGATACAGGTGTAAAATACAGACATTATAGATATAGGTATAAAATACAGACATAATAGAATAGATAGAGGTATAAAATATAGACATAATAGATATAGGTATAAAATGTAGACATAATAGATATAGTAGATAGAGGTATAAAATATAGACATGGTATATATAGATTAAAAATATAGACAATATATATAACAGACATAGGTGTCAAATAGAGACATAATAGATATAGGTATAAAATATAGACATAATAGATACCATAGATATAGTTATAAAATATAGACATAATAGACATAGGTATCAAACATAGGTATAATAGATATATTATATATAGGTATAAAATACAAATATAATATATTTAATAGATATATATATAAACTATACATATAATAGATGTAAATATAGGCATAAAATATATATATAATAGATATAATAGATATAGGTATAAAATATAGATATAATAGACATAGGTATAAAATATACATATAATAGATATCATAGACATAGGTAAAAAATATACATATAAAAGATATAATATATATAGCTATAAAATATAGATATGATCGATATACGTATAAAATGCATATATAATGGATACAATAGATATAGGTATAAAATACAGACATAGTAGATATAATGGATATAGGTATAAAATATAGACACTATAGGTATAATAGATATATGTACAAAATATAGACATAATACATATAATAGATACAGGTATAAAATATAGATATAAGAGATATACGTATAAAACATAGACATAATGGATATAATAGATATATGTGTAAAAAATAGACATAATATATATAATACATATACAAATAAAATATAGACAGTAGATATAATAGATATAGATATAAAATATAGACAATAGATATAGGTATAAAATATAGACATAATAGATATAATAGATAGATGTATAAAACGTAGATATAATAGATATAATAAGTATAGGTATAAAATATAGACGTAATAGATATAATAGACATAGATATAAAATATAGACATAATAGATATAACAGATATACGTAGAAAATATATTCATAGTAGATATAATAGATAGAGGTGTAAAATATAGACATAATAGATATAATCGATATAGGTATAAAATGTAGATATAATAGACATAGGTATAAAATATAGACATAATAGATATAATAGATATAGTTATAAAATATAGACATAATAGGTATAGGTATAAAATATGGACATAATAGATGTACTAGATATAGGTATAAAATATAGACATAATAGATATAATAGATATAGGTATCAAGTACAGACATAATAGATAGATAGAGGTATAAAATATAGACATAATAGATATAGGTATAAAATATAGTCATGAGATATAATAGATATAGTTATAAAATATCGGCATAGGGCCGGGCGCGGTGGCTGAAGCCTGTAATCCCAGCACTTTGGGAGGCCGAGACGGGCGGATCACGAGCTCAGGAGATCGAGACCATCCTGGCTAACACGGTGAAAGTTCGTCTTAACTAAAAAATACAAAAAACTAGCCGGGCGAGGTGGCAGGCGCCTGTAGTCCCAGCTACTCGGGAGGCTGAGGCAGGAGAACGGCTTAAACCCGGGAGGCGGAGCTTGCAATGAGCTGAGATCCGGCCACTGCACTCCAGCCTGGGCGAGTGAGCGAGACTCTGTCTCAAAAAATAAAAAATACAAAAATAAAATAAAATATAGGCATAAGAGTTATAATAGATAAAGGTAAAAAATATAGAAATAATAGATATGGACATGAACTATAGACATAATAGATATAATAGATATAGGTATAAAATATAGACATAATATGTATAGTTATAAAATATAGACATAATAGATATAATAGACATAGGTACAAAATATAGACATAATAGATATAATAGACATAGGTATAAAATATACATAATAGATATAATAGATACAGGTATAAAATATAGACATAATAGATATAGGTAAAAAATATAGAAATAAGAGATATAATAGATATAGGTATAAAATGTAGACATAACGGATATAATAGATATAGGTATAAAATATAGACATAATAGATATAGGTATAAAATATAGACATAATAGATATAAAAGATACAGTTATAAAATAGAGACATAATAGATATCATAGATAAAGGTATAAAATATAGACATAATGGATAGAGGTATAAAGTACAGACAAAATAGATATAACAGATATAGGTACAGAATATAGACATAATAGACATTATAGGTATAGGTATAAAATATAGACATAATAGATATAATAGATATAGGTTTAAAATATAGACAATACATATAGAGATAAAAAATATACAAAATAGATATAATAGATATAGGTATCAAATATAAACATAATAGATATAGGTATAAAATATAGACATGACAGATACCATAGATATAGGTATAAAATATAGACATAATACATATAGGTATCAAATATAGATATAATAGCTATAGGTATAAAATATGGATATAATATATATAATAGATATAGGTGTAAAATATAGACATAATAGATATTAGAGATATAGGTATAAAATATAGACATAATAGATATGATATAGACATCATAGACTTAAAATAGGTATAAAATATAGACATAATAGATATAATAGATATAGGTATACAATATAGACATAATAGATATTATAGTTAAAAAATCAAGACATCATAGATATAGTAGATACAGGTATAAAATATAGACATAATAGATATAATAGATATAGGAAAAAAATACAGACATAATAGATATAGGTATAAAATATAGACATCATAGATATAATAGATAAAGGTATAAAATATAGACATTATAGATATAGATATAAAATATAGAAATAATAGATGTAGGTACAAAATATAGATATAATATATGTAACAGATGTAGGAATAAAATAAAGACATAATAGATATAGGTATAAAATACAGACATCATAGATATAGGTTTAATATACAGACATAATAGATATACCTATAAAATATAGACATAACAGTTATAATAGATATAGGTAAAAAATATAGACATAATAGATATAATAGATATGGGTATAAAATATAGACAATAGATATAGATATATTTATGAAATACAGACATAATAGATATAATAGATATAGGTATAAAATATAGACATAATAGATATGATATATATAGGTATAAAATATAGACATAATAGATATGATAGATATAGGTATGAAATATAGACATAATAGATATAATAGATATAGGTATAAAATACAGACATAATAGATAAAATAGATATAGGTATACAATATAGACATAATAGATATAATAGATATAGGTAAAATATAGACATAAGAGATACAGGTATAAAATATAGACATAATAGACATAATAAATATAGTTATAAAATATAGACATAATAGACATAATAGAGTTACCAAATATAGACATAATAGATATAATAGGTAGAGGTATAAAAAAAGACATAATAGATATAATAGACAGAGGAGCAAAATATAGACTTAATAGATATAACAGATATAGTTATAAAATATAGACATAATAGATATAATAGATATAGGTATAAAACATAGACATAATATATATAAAAGATAGAGGTATAAAATATAGACATAATAGATATAGGTATGAAATATAGAGATAATAGATATAATAGATATAGGTATAAAATATAGATATAATACATATAGTAAAAAAACATGGACATAATTGATATAATAGATATACGTATAAAACATAGATATAGGTATAAAATATAGATATAATAGATATAGGTATAAAATAAAGACATAATAGATATAATAGATACAGGTATAAAATATAGACATAAAATATATAATAGATATAGGTATAAAATATAGACATAAGAGATATAATAGATATAGGTATAAAATATAGACTAATAGATATAATAGATATAGGTATACAATACAGACATAATAGATATAATAGATATAGGTATAAAATATATACAGATACAGGTATAAAATACAGACATAATAGATAATATATATAGGTATAAAATATAGACATAATAGATATAGGTATAAAATATAGACATAATAGATATAACAGACAAAAGTATAAAATATAGACATAATAGATATAATAGATATAGGTATAATATATATATAATATATATAATACATATAGGTATGAAATACTGACATAATAGATATAATAGATATAGGTATGAAATACTGACATAATAGATATAATAGATATAGGGATAAAATATAGACATAATAGATATAATAGATATAGGTGTGAAATATAAACAGTAGTAGATATAACAGATATAGGTATAAAATATAGATATTATAGACATAGGTATAAAATATGTATATAATAGATACAATACATATAGGTAAAAAATACAGATATAACAGATGTAGTTATGAAATATGGATATAAGAGATATAATAGATATAGTTATAAAACAAAGATAGATATAGGTATAAAAAATAGATATAATAGACATAATAGATATAGGTATAACATGTAGACATAATAGATATAATAGATATAGGTATAAAATAAAGACATAATAGTTATAATAGGTATAGGTTTAAGATATAGATATAATAGATATAATACTTATAGTTTTAAAATATAGGCATAAAATATAGACATAATAGATACAATAGATATATGAAAAAAATATAGACATGATAGACATAATAGATATAGGTATAAAATATAGACATAATTGATATAATAGATATAGGTATAAAATATAGACATAATAGTTGTAATAGTTATAGGTATAAATATAGACATAATAGAGATAGGTATAAAACATAGACATAATTGATATAATAGATATAGATATAAAATATAGACATAATATATAGGTATAAAATATAGATATAATAAATACAATAGCTGCAGATATAAAATATGGATATAGTAAATATAAGTATAAAATATAGATATAACAGATATAATAGATATAGTTATAACATATAGATATAATGGAGATAAAGATATACATATAAAATATAGATAGAACAGATATAATAGATATTGGTATAAAATTTAGACATAGTAGATATAATAGATATACGTAAAAAATATAGACATAATAGATATAATGGATATAGATATAAAATATAGACATAATAGATATAATAGATATAGGTATAAAATGTAGACATAATAGATATAAGAGATATCGTTATAAATTACAGACGTAATAAATATATTAGATATACGAATAAAATATAGATATAATAGATACAGGTATAAAATATAGACATAATAGATATAGGTATAAAATATAGACACTACAGATATAATAGATATAGTTATAAAATATAGACATAAGAGATATAATACATATAGCTATAAAATATAGACATAATAGATATAAGAGATATAGGTATAAAATGTAGACATAATAGATATAATAGGTATAGGTATAAAATATAGACATAACAGATATAATAGATATAGGTACAAAATAGAGACATAATATATGTTGATAAAAAATATAGACAATAGGTATAATAGATGTAGGCATAAAATATAGACATAATAGATATAGGTATCAAATATAAACATAATAGATAGAATAGATATAGTTATAAAATATAGACGTAATTGATACAGTTATGAAATATAGCTATAATAGATAAAATGGATATAGGTGTAAAATATAGATATAATAGATATAGCTATAAAATATAGACATAATTGATACAATAGATATAGGTAAGAAATACAGACATAATAGATATTATATATATAGGTATAAAATATACACAAAATAGATGTAATAGACATAGGTATAAAATATAGACATAATAGATATAGTAGTATCGGTATAAAATATAGACATAAAAGATATAATAGATAGGGGTATAAAATATAGATATAATAGATAAAGGTATAAAATATCGATATAATTGATGTAATAGATATACGTTAAAATATAGATATAATAGATATAGGTATAAAATATAGATATAATAGATACAATAGATATAGCTATAAAATATAGACATAATAGATATAGTAGATAAAGGTATAAAATATAGACATTATAGATATAGGTATAAAGTATAGACATAATAGACATAGGTATAAAATATAGATATAATATATATAATACGTATAGGTATAAAATAAAGACATAATAGATATAGGTATAAAATACAGACATCATAGATATAGGTATAATATATAAACATAATAGATATAATAGATACAGGTATAAAATATACATATAATCGATACAGTTATAAAATATAGACATAATAGATATAATAAAGTTATAAAATATAGACATAAAAGATATGATATATATAGGTGTAAAATATAGACATAATAGATATGATAAATATAAGTATAAAATACAGACATAATAGATATAATAGAAATAGGTATAAAACACAGACATAATAGATATAATAGATACAGGTATAACATATAGATATAATATATATAGGTATAAAATGTAGATATAACATATATAATAGACATAATAAATATAATAGATATAGGTATAAAATATAGATACAATAGATATAATGGATATGGGTATCAAATATCCATTTAAAAGATACAGGTACAATCTAGATATAGTGGATATTAAAGATATAGGTAAGAAATATGGACATAATAGATATCATATATATAGGTATGAAATATAGACATGATAGATATAAAGATAAAGTTATAAAATATAGACATAATAGATATAATAGATATTGGTATAAAATATAGGCATAATAGATATAGTTATAAAATATAGACATAATAGATATAATAGACATAGGTAAAAAAATAGACATAAGAGGTATAGTAGATATAGTTACAAAACATAGACATAATAGATATAATAGATATCGGTATAAAATATAGACATAACAGATATAATAGATATAGTTATAAAATATAGACTTAATATATATTATAGATATAGGCATAAAATATAAACATAGTACATATAATGGATATGGGCATAAAATATTGACATAATACATATAATAGATATCGGTATGAAATACAGACATAATAGATATAATAGATATAGATATAAAATATAGACATAATGGATATGATATATATAGGTATAAAATACAGATATAATAGATATGATCGATATAGGTATGAAATATAGACATAATAGATACAATAGATATAGGTTTAAGATTTAGACATAATAGATACCATAGATATAGGTATAAAACATAGACATAATAGATATAATCGATAGAGGTATAAAATATAGATATAATAGATATAGGTATAAAATATAGATATAATAGATATAATAGATAAAATAGATATAGGTATAAAATATAGATATAACAGATATAATGAATATGGGTATCAAATATACATAGGTATAAAATAGGTATACCTATTATAGGTATACCTATAGGTATTGGTATATATAGGTATAAAATAAAGACACAATAGGTATAGGTATAAAATATAGATATAGGGATATAATAGATATAGGTATAAAATATAGACATAATAGATATAATAGATATAGGCATAAAATATAGACATAATAGATATAATAGATAGAGATATAAAATATAGACATAATACCTATAATAGATATTGGTATAAAATATAGACATAATAGATACAGGTATAAAATATAGACATAGTAGATATAATAGATATAGATATAAAATATAGACATAAGAGGTGTAATAGATATAGGTATAAAATATAGTCCCAGTAGATATAATAGATATATGTATAAAATATAGACATAATAGATACAGGTATAAAATATAAACATAATGGATATAAAAGGTACAGGTATAAAATATAGACATAATAGATATAAAAGATATAGGTATAAAATATAGACATTATAGATATAATAGATATAAGTATAAAATATAGACATAAGAGGTATAATCGATATAGTTATAAAATGTAAATGTAATAGATATTATAGATATAGGTATAAAATATAAACATAAAAGATAGAATAGATATGAGTATAAAATATAGACATTATAGACATCATAGATGTAGGTATAAAACACAGACATAATAGATATAGAAGATATAGGTATAAAATATAGACATAATAGATACAATAGATATAGGTATAAAATATACACATAGATATAGGTATAAAATATAGACATAAAGATATAACAAATATACGTATAAAATATACACAGGATAGATATAATAGATATAGGTGTAAAATATAGACATCAGAGGTATAATAGATATAGGTATAAAATATAGAGATAATAGATATAATTGATATAGATATAAAATATTGACATAAAAGATAAAATTATAACATATAAATATAATAGACATTATAGATATAGTTATAAAATATAGATATAATAGATATAAGTATAAAATATGGTTATAATAGTTATAGGTATAAAATATAGACATAAAAGATATAATAGATATACGTATAAAACATAGACATAATAGATACATTAGATACAGGTATAAAATATAGATATAGTAGATATGCGTATAAAATGTAGATATAATAGATGTACGTATAAAAAATAGATATAATAGATGCAGGTATAAAATATAGACAATAGATATAATAGATATAGTTAAAAAATATAGATATAATAGATAAAATTATAAAATAAAAATATAATAGATGTAAAAGATATTGGTATAAAATAAAGATATAATAGATATAGGTATAAAATATAGTTATAATAGATGTAGGTATAAAATATAGATATAGTAGATATAATAGATATAGGTATAAAATATAGACATAATAGATATAATACATATAGGTATAAAATATGCATATAGATATAATGGATATAGGTATCAAATAGAGATATAATAGATATAGGTATAAAATATAGATATAGTGGATATAATACATATAGGTGTAAAATATAGGCGTAGTAGATATAGTAGATACAGGTATAAAATATAGACATAATAGATATAGGTATAAAATATAGACATAATAGATATAATAGATATTGGTATAAAATATAGACATAATAGATATAGGTATAAAATATACACATAATAGATATAATAGATTTAGGCATAAAATATAGACATAATAGATATAATAGATATAGGTATTAAATACAGACATAATAGATACAATAAAAATAGGTAAAAAATATAGACATAATTGATATAATAGATATAGGTATAAAACACAGACATAATAGATATAATAGATATAGGTATAAAATATACACTTAATACATATAATCGATATAGGTATAAAATATAGACATAATAGATATAGGTATAAAGTATAGACATAATACATATAATAGATATAGGTATAAAATTTAGACATAATAGATATAATATATATAGGTACAAAATAGAGACATAATAGATTTGATCGATATAGGTATAACATACAGACATAATAGATATAATAGACGTAGGTATAAAATATAGACATAATAAAAAGAAATAAAATATAGATATAATACATATAAGTATAAAAGATATGTATAAAAGATATAAGAGATATACGTATAAGAAATAGATATAATAGATACAGGTATAAAATATAGACAAAGGATATAATAGAAATATGTACAAAATATAGACATAGTAGATACAATAGTTATAGTTATAAAATATAGACATAATAGATATAGGTATAAAATATAAACATAATAGATATAATAGATATGGTGTAAAATATTAACATAATAGATATAATAGATATAGGTATAAAATATAGACATAATTGATCTAATAGATATAGGAATAAAATATAGACAAAATAGATATAGGTATAAAATATACACATAATAGATATAATAGATATAGGTATAAAATATAGACATAATAGACATAAGAAATATAGGTATAACATATAGACATAATAGATATAATAGATATTGGCATAAAATATAGACATAATAGATATAGGTATAAAATATAGACATAATAGATATAACAGATAAAGGAATAAAATATAAGCAGAAGAGGTATAAGAGATATAGGTATAAAATACAGACATAGTAGATATAATAGATATAGGTATAAAATATAGTCATAATTGATATAGGTTTAAAATATAAACATAGTAGATATAATTGATATAGTTATAAAATATAAACATAATAGATATAAAGATATATTTATAAAATATAGACATAGTAGTTATAATAGATATAGGTATAAAATATAAACATAACAGAAATAATAGATATAGGTATAAAATATAGACATAATAGATATAATAGATATAGGTATAAAATATAGACATAATAGATATAATAGATACAGGAATAAAATATAGATATAATACATATAAGTATAAAGGATATGTATAAAAGATATAAGAGATATACGTATAAGAAATAGATATAATAGATACAGGTATAAAATATAGACAAAGGATATAATAGAAATATGTACAAAATATAGACATAGTAGATACAATAGTTATAGTTATAAAATATAGACATAATTGATATAGGTATAAAATATAAACATAATAGATATAATAGATATGGTGTAAAATATTGACATAATAGATATACTAGATATAGGTATAAAATATACACATAATTGATCTAATACATATAGGAATAAAATATAGACATAATAGATATAGGTATAAAATATACACATAATAGATATAATAGATATAGGTATAAATTATAGACAAAATAGACATAAGAAATATAGGTATAACATATAGACATAATAGATATAATAGATATTGGCATAAAATATAGACATAATAGATATAGGTATAAAATATAGACATAATAGATATAATATATATAGGTATAAAATATAGACAGAATAGATATAATAGATATAGGTGAAAAATATAGACATAATAGATATAATAGATATAGGTATAAAATATATACATAATAGATATAGGAGTAAAATACAGACATGATATAATAGATAAAGGTATGAAGTATAGACATAATAGATATAGGTATAAAATATAGATAAAATCAATATAATCGATATACGTATGAAATATAGATACAATTGATATAGGCATAAAATATAGATAGAATAGATATAATAGATATAAGTATAAAATAGAGATATAATAGACATAATTATAAAATATAAATATAATAGATATAATAGATATAGGTATAAAATATAGAGACAAGAAATATAGGTATAAAATATAGTTATAATAGATATAGTTATAAAATATAGATATAATAGATATAATAGATAGAGGTATAAAAGACAGACATAATAGATATAGGTATAATATATACACATAATAGATATAATTGATATAGATGTAGAATATAGACATAATAGATATAATAGATATAGGTATAAAATATAGACATAATAGATATAATATATTTAGGTATAAAATATAGACATAATAGATATAGGTATAAAATATAGCCATAATAGATATAAAAGATATAAGTATAAAATATAGACATAATAGATATAGGAATAAAATATAGACATAATAGATATAAAAGATATAGTTATGAAATATAGACATAATAGATATAGGTATAAAATATAGACCTAATAGGCATAGGTAGACAATAGAGACATAATAGATATAATCCATATGGGTACAAAATATAGACATAATAGATATAGGTATAAAATATAGACATAATAGATTTAATATATATAGGTATAAAATATACACATAATATATATAATAGATGTAGGTATAATACATAGACCTAGTAGATATAATAGATATAGATATAAAATATAGACATAATAGATATAATAGATATAGACATAATAGTTATACTAGCTAGAGGTATAAATTATGGACATAATTGATATTATAGTTGGAGGTACAAAATATCGACATAATAGATATAATAGATATAATAGACAGAGGTATAAAATATACATATCATAGATATAATAGATAGAGGTAAAAAATATGGACATAATACATATAATTGATAGAGGTATAAAATATAGACATAATAGATATAATATATAGACAGATGAAATATAGACATAATATATATAATAGAATATAGTTATTACATATAGACATATCACACATAATAGATATAGGTATAAAATATAGACATAATTGATAAAATAGATATAGACATAATAGATAAAACAGATATAGGTATGAAATATAGATATAATAGATAAAATAGATATAGGTGTAAAACATAGACATAATCGATATAGTTATAAAATATAGACATCATAGATATAGTAGATAGAGGTATAAAATATAAATATAATAGATATAATAGATATAAGTATAAAATATACGTATAATAGATATAATAGATATAGGTATAAAATATAATAGATATACATATAGTAAAAAAATAGAGACATTATAGATATTAGTATAAAATATAGATATAATAGATATAGGTATAAAATATAGATATAATAGATAGATATAGATATAAAATATAGATAAAATGGATATAATAGATATAGGTATTACATATATATATAATAGATATAGTTGTAAAATAGACATAATAGATATAGGAATAAAATATAGATATAATACATATAATAGATATCGATAGAAAATATAGATATAATAGATATAGATATATGTATAAAATATAGATATAATAGGTATAGATATGCTATATAGATATAATAGATATAGGTATAAAATATTGATATAATAGATATAGATATAAAATATAGATACAATAGATATAATAGACATAGGTATAAAATATATTTATAATAGATATAGGTATAAAATATAGACATAAAAGACATAACAGATATATATATAATATATAGACATAATAGATATAGGTATAAACCATAGACATAATAGATATAATAGATATAGGTAGAAAATATAGATATAATAGATATAATAGATATACGGATAAAATATAGACATAATTGATATAATAGATATGGGTATGAAATACAGACATAATAGATTTAGGTATAAAATATAGACATAATAGATATAATGGATATAGGTATAAAATATAGATAAATAGATATAATAGATATAGGTATAAAATATAGACCCAATAGATATAATAGATATAGGTATAAAATATAGATATAATAGGAATAATCGATATGGATATAAAATATAGATATAATAGATATAGGTACAAAATATAGATATAATAGTTATAATAGATATAGTTATAAAATATAGATACAATATATATAATAGATATAGATATAAAATATAGATATAATAGATATAGATATAGGAATAAAATATAGATATAATGGATATGATAGATATAGGTATAAAATATGGATATAACAGATATAGCCTTGAAATATAGACACAATAGATATAGATATAGGTATAAAATAAAGATATAAGAGATATAGGTATAAAAAATAGATATAATAGATATAATAGATATAGGTATAAAATATAGACATAATAGATATAACAGATATAGGTATAAAATATAGACATAATAGATATAATAGATAAAGTTAAAAAATATAGACATAATAAATATAATAAATATAGGTATAAAATATAGACATAAGAGATATAACAGATATAGATATAAAATATAGATATAATAGATATACGTATAAAATATATACATAAAGATATAATAGATATACATATAAAATATACTCAGAATAGATATAATAGATATAGGTGTAAAATATAGACATAATAGATATAGATATAAAATATAGACATAATATATATAATGGTTATAGGTATAAAATATAGACATAATATATAGTTACAAAATATAGACAAAATAGTTATAATAGATATAGGTATAAAATATAGACATAATAGATATAGGTATAATATTTAGACATATTAGATATAATAGATATAGATATAAATATATATAATAGATATAATAATAATATTATATAATTTTAATATATATAATATATATATAAATATAATATTATATAATATATATAATAGATATAGACATAAAATATAGATATAATAGATATAATAATAACATATAGACATAATAGATATAATAGATATTGGCATAAAATATAGACATAATAGATATAGGTCTAAAATATAGACATAATAGATATAACAGATAAAGGAATAAAATATAAGTAGAAGAGGTATAAGAGATATAGGTATAAAATACCGACATAGTAGATATAATAGATATAGGTATAAAATATAGACATAATTGATATAGGTTTAAAATATAAACATAGTAGATATAATTGATATAGGTATAAAATATAAACATAATAGATATAAAGATATATTTATAAAATAGAGACATAGTAGTTATAATAGATACAGGTATAAAACATAAACATAACAGAAATAATAGATATAGGCATAAAATATAGACATAATAGATATAATAGATATAGGTATAAAATATAGACATAATAGATATAATAGATACAGGAATAAAATATAGATATAATACATATAAGTATAAAAGATATGTTTAAAAGATATAAGAGATATACGTATAAGAAATAGATATAATAGATACAGGTATAAAATATAGACAAAGGATATAATAGAAATATGTACAAAATATAGACATAGTAGATACAATAGTTATAGTTATAAAATATAGACATAATAGATATAGGTATAAAATATAAACATAATAGATATAATAGATATGGTGTAAAATATTGACATAATAGATATAATAGATATAGGTATAAAATATAGACATAATTGATCTAATAGATATAGGAAAAAAATATAGACATAATAGATATAGGAATAAAATATACACATAATAGATATAATAGATATAGGTATAAAATATAGACATAATAGACATAAGAAATATAGGTATAACATATAGACATAATAGATATAATAGATATTGGCATAAAATATAGACATAATAGATATAGGTATAAAATATAGACATAATATATATAATAGATAAAGGAATAAAATATAGACAGAAGAGGTAAAATAGATATAGGTATAAAATATAGACATAGTAGATATAATAGATATAGGTATAAAATATAGACATAATTGATAAAGGTTTAAAATATAAACATAATAGATATAATAGATATAGGTAGAAAATATAGACAGAATAGATATAGGTATACAATATAGACATAATACATATAATAGATATAGGTATAAAATATAGACAGAATACATATAGGTATACAATATAGACATAATACATATAATAGATATAGGTATAAAATATAGATATAACAGATATAATGGATAAGTTATCAAATATACATATAATTGACATAGGTACAAAATATAGATATAGTGGATATAATAGATATAGGTATAAAATATAGATATAATAGACATAATAGATATAGGTATAAAATGTAGACATAATAGATATAATAGATATAGATATCAAATATAGACATAATAGATATATTAGATATAGGTATAAAATATAGACATAATAGATATACGTTTAAAATATGGACATAATAGATGTAATAGATATAGGCATAAAATATCAACATAATTGATTTAGGTATAAAATATAGACATAATAGATAAAGTAGATATAGGTATAAAATATAGACATAATAGGATATAATAGATATAGGTATAAAATATAGACATAATAGATATTGGTATAAAATATAAACATAATATACATAGGTATAATATTTAGACATAATAGATATAATTGATATAGGTATAAAATGTAGACATCATAGCTATAACAGATATAGGTATAAAATATAGACATAATAGATATAGGTATAAAATATAGGCAAAAGATATAATAGATATACGTATAAAATATACGCAGAATAGATATAATACATATAGGTGTAAAATATAGACGTAATAGATATACATATAAAATCAAGACATAATATATATAATAGATATAGATATAAAATATAGACATAATACATAGTTATAAAATATACACATAATAGATATAATAGATATAGGTGTAAAATGTACACATAATATATAGTTATAAAGTATAGACAGAATAGTTATGATAGATAAAGGTATAAAATATAGACATAATATATAAAGGTATAATATTTAGACATAATAGATATAATAGATATAGGTATAAAATATAGACATAATAGATATAATAGATATAGGTATAAAATATACACATAATAGATATAATAGATATAGGTATAAAATACCGACATAATAGATATAGGAATTAAATAGAGACTTCATAGATATAATAGATATAGTTATAAAATTTAGATGTAATAGATATTATAGATATAGGTATAAAATATAAACATAATAGATATAATAGATATGGGTATAAAATATAGACATAAAACATATAATCGATAGGGGTAAAAAATATAGATATAATAGATATAGGTATAAAATATCGATACAATAGATATAGTAGATATACGGATAAAATACAGATATAATAGATATAGGTGTAAAATATAGATATAAAACATACAATAGATATAATAGATATAATAGATATAGGTATTAAATATAGACATAATAGATATAATAGATATAGGTATGAAATACACACATAATAGATATAATAGATATAGGTATAAAATATAGACATAATAGATATCATATATATAGGTATTAAATATAGACATAATAGATATGATAGATATAGGTATGAAATATAGACTTAAAAGATATAATAGATATGGGTATAAAATATAGACATAATAGATATAATAGATGTAGGTATAATACATAGAGGTAAGAGATATAATACATAGACGTATAAAATATAGACATACTAGATATACGTATAAAATGTAGACATTAGAGATATAATAGATAAAGATATAAAATATGGACATAATAGATATAATAGATATCGGTATAAAATATAGACATAAAACATATAATCGATAGGGGTAAAAAATATAGATATAATAGATATAGGTATAAAATATCGATATAATAGATATAGTAGATATACTTATAAAATACAGATATAATAGATATAGGTGAAAAATATAGATATAAAACATATAATAGATTTGTATAAAATATAGATATAATATATATAATAATAGTATATAAATATAATAGATATAATAGATAAAATTATAAAATACAGATATAATAGATATCGGTATAAAATATAGTTATAATAGATATAGGTATAAAATATAGATATTATAGACATAATAGATATATGTATAAAATATAGACATAATAGATATAATAGGTATGGGTATAAAATATAGACATAATAGATATAATAGATATAGGTATGAAATACAGACATAATATATATAACAGATATAGGTGTAAAATATAGACATAATAGATATGATATATATAGGTATAACATACAGACACAATAGATATCATAGATATAGGTATAAAATATAGACATAATAGATATAATAGAAATAGGTATAAAATATAGACATAATAGATATAATAGATATAGGTATAAAACATAGACATAATAGATATCATAGATACAGCTGTAAAATATAGATACAATAGATATAGGTATGAAATAAAGATATAATAGATATAATAAATAGACATAATAAAAACAGTAGATATAGGTATAATATATAGATATAATAGATATAATGGATATGGGTATCAAATATACATATAATAGATAAAGGTACAAAATATAGATATAGTGGATATAATAGATATAGATATAAAATATAGACATAAAAGATATATTAGAAATATGTATAAAATATAGACACAATAGATATAGGTATAAAATATGAACATAATGGATATAATAGTTATAGGTTTAAAATATAGACATAATAGGTATAATAGATATAGGTATAAAATATAGACATAATAGATATAATCGATATAGGTATAAAATGTAGACATAAGAGATATAATAGATATAGGTATAAAATATAGACATCATGAATATAATCAATACAGGTATGAAATATAGACATAATAGATATAGCCATAAATTATAGACATAATAGATATAATAGATATAGGTATTAAAGATAGACATAATACATACAAAGATATAGGTATAAAATATAGACATAATAAATACAATAGATATAGGTATAAAATATAGACATCATAGATATAATAGATATAGGTATAAAATATAGATATCATAGATATGATATATATAGGTATAAAATATAGACAAAATAGAAATGATAGATATAGGTATAAAATATAGACATAATAGATATGATAGATATTGGTATAAAATATAGACAAAATAGATATAATAGATATAGTTATAAAATATAGATATAATAGATATCATACATACAGTTACAAAATATACATATAATAGATATAGGTACAAAATACATATATAATAGATATAATAGATATATATGTATAAAAAGTAGATATAATAGATACAGGTATAAAATATAGACAATAGATATAATAGATATAGACATATAATATAGATATAATAGATATAATAATAACATATAAATACAAAAGATATAATAGATATAGGTAAAAAATGTAGATATCATGGATATAGGTATAAAATATGGCTATAATAGATATAGGTATAAATTATAGACATAATTGATATAATAGATATAGGCATAAAATATAGACATAATAGGTATGACAGATATATGTATAAAATATTGATATCATAGATATGGATATAGGCATCAAATATAGATATAATAGATATAGGTATAAAATATAGATATAGTGGATATAATAGATATAGGCATAAAATATAGACATAATAGATATAATAGATACAGGTATAATATATACTCATAAGAAATATAATAGATAAAATTATAATATAGAGACATAATAGATATAGGTATAAAGTACAGACACACTAGATATAATGAATACAGGTATAAAATATAGACATGAGAGGTATAATAGATATAGGTATAAAATATAGACATAATATATAAAATAGATATAGGTAAAAAATACAAACATAATAGATATAATAGATGTACGTATAAAATATATACATAATAGATAAAATAGATATAGGTATAAATTATAGACATAATAGATATAATAGATATGGGTAGAAAATATAGATATAATAGATATAATAGATATAGGTATAAAATATACAAATAATGTATATGATAGATATAGGTACAATATAGACATAATAGATATACGTATAAAATATAATCATAATAGATATAATAAATATAGTTATAATATATAGACATAATAGACATAATAGATATAGGTATAAAATATAGACATAATAGATATAATAGATATAGGTATATAATATCGACATAATGGATATAATGGCTATAGATATAATAGATATAATAGATAGAGATATAAAATATAGACATAATAGATATAATAGATATAGGTATAAAATATAGACATAATTGATATAATAGAAATAGGTATAAAATATAGACATCATCGATATAATAGATATAGGTAATAAATATAGACATAATAGATATAATAGATATAGGTATACAATATAGACATAATTGATATAATAGAAATAGGTATAAAATATAGACATCATCGATATAATAGATATAGGTAATAAATATAGACATAATAGATATAATAGATATAGGTATAAAATACAGTCATAATAGATATAATAGATACAGGTATAAAACATACACATAAGAGATATAATAGATACAGGTATAAAATGTAGACATAATAGATATAATAGATATAGGGATAAAATATAGACATAAAAGATATAATACAAATAGGTATAAAATATAGACATCATCGATATAATAGATATAGGTAATAAATATAGACGTAATAGATATAGATATAAAATATAGATATAATAGATAGAATAGAGAGTGGTATAAAATATAGACATAATCGATATAGGTATAAAATATATACATAATAGATATAAGAGATATAGTTATAAAATATTGACATAATAGATATAATAGATACAGGTATAAAATATAGATATAATAGATATAGGTTCAACATATAGATATAATACATATAATAGATAAACGTATAAAATATAGATATAATAAATATAGGTATAAAATATAGATTTAATAGATATAATAGATAAAGGAATAAAATATAGATATAATAGATATAATTATATAAAATAAATGTAATAGCTATAAGGATATATGTATAAAATAGAGATACAATAGATATAGGTATAAAATAGAGTTATAATAGATAGAGGTGTAAAATATAGATATAATAGATATAATAGGTATAGGTATAAAATATAGACATAATAGATATAATAGATATAGGTATTAAATATAGACATAATAGATATAAGAGATATAGGAATAAAATATAAACATAAGAGATATAATAGATAAAGATATAAAATATAGTCATAATAGATATAATATATATTGGTATGAAATATAGGCATAACAGATATAGGTATAAAATATAGACATAACAGTTATAATAGATATAGGTATAAAATATAGACATAATAGATACAATAAATATAGGTATAAAATATAGCCATAAGAGATATAATAGATATAGGTATAAAATATATACATAATAGATATAGGTATAAAATATAGACATAATAGATATAATAGATATAGGTATGAAATACAGACATAATACTTATTATAGATATATGTATAAAATATAGACACAATAGATGTAATAGACATAGGTATAAAATATAGACATAATAGATACAAGAGATATTGGTATAAAATATAGACATAAAAGATATAATAGGTAGGGGTATAAAATATAGACACAATAGACATAAGTATACAATATAGACATAATAAATATAGGTATAATATTTAGACATAATAGAAATAATAGATATAGCTATAAAATACAGACATAATAGATATAGGTAAATACTATAGACAAAATAGATATAATAGATATAGGTATGAAATACAGACATAATAGATATTATAGATATAGGTATAAAATATAGACAAAATAGATGTAATTGACATAGGTATAATACATAGACAGAAAAGATATAATAGATATCGATATAAAATATAGTCATAAAAGATATAACATATAGGGTTATAAAATATAGATATATATGCGTATAAAATATAGATATAATAGATATAGATATAGGTATAAAATAGAGACATAATACATACAGGTATAAAATATAGACATAATAGCTATAATAGATATAGGTATAAAATAAAGACATAATAGTTATAATAGATATAGGTATAAAATATACAAATAATAGATGTAGTAGATATAGGTATAAAATACAGACATAATAGATACAGGTATAATAATTAGACATAACGAATATAATAAATATAGGTATGAAGTATAGACATAATAGATATAATAGATATAGGTATAAAATATACAAATAATAGATATAATAGATATAGGTATAAAATATAGACATAATAGATATAGGTACAAAATAGAGACATGATATAATAGATATAGAAATAAAATATAGTCATAAGAGATATAACAGATACAGTTATAAAATATAGACATAATAGATATAATAAATATAGGTGTAAAATATAGACATTATAGATATAGGTATAAAATACAGATATAATAGATATAATAGATAGAATTATAAAATATACACATAATAGATATAAGAGATATAGGTATCAAATATAGACATAATTGATATAATAGATATAGGTATAAAATATAGACATAATAGATATAGGTATGAAATATAGACATAATAGATACAATAGATGTACTTATAAAATATAGACATAAAAGATATAATACATAAAGATATATAATATAGACATAATAGATATAGGTATAAAATATAGATATAACAGATATAATAGTGGTATAAAATATAGGCATAATAGATATAATAGATATAGGTATAAAATATAGACATAATAGATATAGGTATATAATATATACATAATAGATATAATAAATATAGGTATAAAATATAGACATATACACCAAATAGATATAGGTACACAATATAGACATAATATATATATTACATTTAGGTATAAAATATACAATAATAGATATAATTGATACAGGTATAAAACATAGACATAATAGACATAATAGATATAGGTATAAACTATAGACATAAAAGATACAATAGATACAGGTATAAAATATAGACATAAGAGATATAATTGATATAGGTGTAAAACATAGACATAACAGTTATGATATATATGGGTATAAAATATAGACATAATACATATGACACATATAGGTAGAAAATATAGACACAATAGATATGATAGATATAGGTACAAAACATAGACATAATAGATACGTTAGATATAGGTATAAATTATAGACATAATCGATATAGATATCAAATATAGATATAATAGATATAAGTATAAAATATAGATATAATAGATAAAATAGATAGAGGTATAAATATAGATATAATAGAAATAGGTATAAAATATAGATATAATGGATATAATAGATATAGGTATAAAATATAGACATAATGGATACAATAGAGACAGAATAGATATAATAGATATAGGTATAAAATACAGACATCATAGATATAATAGATAGAGGTATAAAATATAGACATAATGGATATAATTGATAGAGGTATAAATTATAGACATACTAGATATTATAGATAGAGTTATAAAATATAGATAAATAGATTTAATAGATATAGGTATAAAATGTAGACATAATAGACATAATAGATATAGGTATAAAACATAGACATAAATATATAATAGATTGAGTTATAAAATATAGACATAATAGATATAATAGATATAGGTATAAAATATAGATGGTATAGATATAATATATATAGGATAAAAATATAGACACAATAGATATAATACACATATGTATAAAATATCGAAAGAATATATATAATAGATATAGGTATAAATTATGCACATAATAGATATAATAGATAGAGGTATAAAATATAGACATAATAGATATAATAGATATAATAGATAGAGTTATAAAATATAGACATAATAGATATAGTTGATATTGAAATAAAATATAGACATTATCGATATAATAGAGGTAAAAAATATAGCCATCACAGATATAATAGATACAGGTATGAAGTATAGACGTTATAGATATAATAGAGGTATAAAATATAGACGTAATAGATATAATAGATAGAGGGATAAAATATTGACATAATAGTTATAATAGATAGAGTTATAAAATACAGACATAATAGATATAAACACAATAGATGTAATAGATATAGGTATAAAATATAGCCATAATAGATATAATACACAAAAGTATACAATATAGACATAATATATATAATATATATAGGTCTAAAATATAGACATAATAGATATAATAGATATAGGTATAAAATATATATAAAATCGATATAATAGATATAGGTATAATAATATAGTTATAGATATAAAATATAGATATAATAGATATAATAGATATAGGTATAAGATATAGACATAATAGATATAATAAATATGGGAGTAAAATACAGACATAATTGATATAGTCGATATAGGTATAAAATGTACACATAAGAGATATAATAGATATAAGTATAAAATATAGACATAATAGATATAATAGATATGCGTATAAAATACAGACATAATAGATGTAATAGATATAGGTATAAAATATGGACAAGTTGATGGATGCAGCACACTAACATGGAATAAGTATACATATGTAACAAACATGCACGTTATGCACATGTACCCTGGAACTTAAAGTATAATTAAAAAAAAAAAAAAGATGACATCAAAAAAAAAATAAATAAATAAATAAATAAAAACAAAAAAATAAAATAAAATACTAAAAAAAAATATAGACATAATAGATATAATAGATATAGGTACAAAATATAGACAGGGTAGATATAATAGATATAGGTATAAAATATAGACATAATAAGTATAATAGATACAGGTATAAAATATAGACACAACTGGTATAAAAATATAGGTATAAAATATAGATATAATAGATATAATACATATATGTATAAGATATATACATAATAGTTACAATACATATACGTATAAAATATAGACATAATAGATACAATAGATAGAGGTATAAAATATAGACATAATAGATATAATAGATATAGATATAAAATATAGACATAATAGATATAATAGATATAGTTATAAAATATGGACATAATAGGTAAAATGGATACAGGTGTAAAATATAGACAGAGTACATATAGTAGATATAGTTATAAAATATAGACATTATTGATATAATAGATATAAGTATAAAATATAGACATAACTGGTATAGAAATATAGGTAGGAAATATAGACATAATAGATATAATAGATAAATGTGTAAGATATGTACATAATAGATACAATAGACATAGGTATAAAATATAAACATAATAGATATAATAGATATAGATATAAAATATAGACATAATAAACATAGGTATAAAATACAGACATATTAGATATAATCGTTATAGGTATAAAATATGTACATAATAGATATAATAGATATAGGTATAAAATATAGACATAATAGATATAATAGATATAGGTATAAAATATAGACATAGAAGACATAAAAATATAGGTATAAAATATAGACATAATAGATATCGGTATAAAATATAGACATAAAGGTTATACTAGATATAGGTATGACATATAGACATAATAGATATAATAGGTATAGGTTTAAAATAAAAACATAATAGATATAATAGATATAGGTATAAAATATAGACATAATAGATATAATAGATATAGGTAAATAATAGAGACATAATATATGTAATAGACACAGGTATAAAATATAGACATATTGGAAATAGGTATAAAATATAAACATAATAGATATAATAAATATAGGTATAAAATATATATATAGTAGATAAAGGTATAAAATAGAGACATAATAGATATAATAGATATATGTATAAGATATATACATAATAGATACAATAGATATAGGTATAAAATACAGACATAATAGATGTAATAGATATAGATATAAAATATAGACATAATACATATAGGTATAAAATATAGACATAATAGATATAACAGATATAGGTACAAAACATAGACATAATAGATATAATAGATATAGGTATAAAATATAGATATAATAGCTATAGGCATAAAATACAGATATAGTAGATATAATAGATATAGGTATAAAATATACACAAAATAGATATAATAGATATAGGGATAAAACATACACATAATAGATACAGGAATAAAAAGCAGACATTATAGATATAATATAGGTATAAAATGTAGACATTACAGATATAAGAGATATACGTATAAAATATAGACATAACACATATAGTTATAAAATGTAGACATTATAGATATAATATAGGTATAAAATATAGACATAATATATAGAATAGATATAGGTATAAAATATAGACATTATAGATATAATCCATATAGGTATAAAATATAGACATAATAGATATAAGTATAAAATATAGACATAATAGATATAATAAATATAGGTCTAAAATATAGACATAATAAATATAATACATATAGGTTCAAAATATAGACATAATACATATAGATATAAAATATAGACATAATAGATATAATAGGTATAGTTATAAAATATAAACATAATAGATATAGGTATAAAATAGAGACACAATATATATAATAGATATAGGTATAAAATATAGACATAATAGATATAGTTATAAAATATAGACATAATAGATATAATAGATATAGGTGTAAAATATAGATACAATAGATATAATAGATATAGGTATAAAATACAGATATAATAGAAATTATAGGCATAGGTATAAAATATATATATAATAGATATAATCGGTATAATAGATGTTGGCATAAAATACAGATATAATAGATAGAATAATATAGGTATTAGTATAGATGTAATACATATAATAGAAACAGGTATAAAACATAGATATAATAGATATAGGTATAAAATATAGACATATTAGATATAATAGATTGAGTTATAAAATATAGACAAAATAGATATAATAGTTAGAGGTATAAAATATAGACATAATAGATATAGATATAAAATATAGACATAATAGATTTAATAGATATAGGTATAAAGTATAGACATAATAGATAAAATAGACACAGGTATAAAATATAGACATAATAGATAAAATAGATATAGGTATAAAAAATAGACATAATAGATATAGGTATAAAATACAGACAAAATAGATATAGGTAAAAAATATAGACATCGATATAATAGATATAGGTATAAAATGTAAATATAATAGATATAATAGAGATGGGTATAAAATATAGACGTAATAGATATAATAGATATAGGTGTAAAATATAGACATAATGGATATAATAGATATAGGTATAAAATACAGACATAATAGATATAATAGAAGGAGGTATAAAATATAGGCATAATATATATAGGTATTAAATAGAGACATAATAGATACAGTTACGAAATATAGACATAATAGATTTAATGATGTAGTTATAAATATAGACCTAATAGATATAATAGACATAGGTATAAAATATAGACATAATAGATATAATCGATATATTCATAAAATATAGATATAATAGCTATCAGTATAAAATATAGACATTATAGATATAGGTATAAAATATAGACATAGATATAATAGATATAGGTATAAAATATGAACATAATAGATATAGGTATAAAATATACACATAAAGATATAATAGATATACGTGTGAAATATACACAGAATAGATATAATAGATATAGGTGTAAAATATAGATATAATAGATACAATTGATATAGGTATAAAAGATAGACATAATAAATATAATAGATATAGGCATAAAATATAGACATAATAGATAAAATAGATATAGGTGTAAAATATAGACACAATAGATATAGGTATAAGATATAGACAATATTTATATACGTATAAAATGGAGACATAGATATAATAGATATAGGTATAAAATATAAACATAATAGATATAATAGAGATGGGTATAAAATATTCAAGTAACAGATATAATAGATATGGGTGTAAAATATAGACATACTAGATATAATAGATATAGGTATAAAATATAGACATCATAGATATAATAGACATAGGTATAAAATATAGACAGAATTGATATAATCGATATAGGTATAAAATATAGACATAATAGATATCGGTATAAAGTGTAGACATAATAGATATAGGTACATAATATATACATAGATATAATAGATACACGTATAAAATATAGACATAATAGATATAAAAGAAATAGGTATAAAATTTAGACGTAATAGATATAATAGATATAGTTGTAAAATATAGACATAATAATTATAATAGATATAGGTATAAAATATTGACATAATAGATATAGGTATAAAATATAGACATAATAGATATAATAGATACATGTATAAGATATAGACATAATAGATATAATAGATATACATAAAATACATAGACATAATACATATAATAGGTATAGGTATGAAATATAGACATAATAGATATAATAGATATATGTATAAGATATAGACATAATACATAAAATAGATGTAGTTATAAAATATAGACATAATAGATATAATAGATAGAGGTATAAATTATGGACATAATAGATATAATAGATATAGATATAAAATATAGACATAAAAGATATAGGTATAAAGTATAAACATATTAGATATAATAGAAATAGGTATAAACCATAGACAAAATAGATATAATAGATATAAGTATAAAATATAGACATATTAGATATAATAGAATAGGTATAATATATAGACATAATAGATATAATAGACATAGGTAGAAAATATAGACATAATAGATATAGGTATTAAATATAGACATAATAGATATAATAGAAATCGGTATAAAATATAGAAATAATAGATATAATAGATCTAGGTATCAAATATAGACATAATAATTATAATAGATGTAGGTATATAGACATAAATGATATCGGTTCAAATATAGACATAATGGTAATAATAGATATAGGTATGAAATATAGACATAATAGATATATTAGGTATAGTTTTAAAATAAAGACATAAAAGATATAATAGATATAGGTATAAGATATAGACATAATAGATATAATACATATAGGTATAAAATATAGACATAAAAGATATAATTTGTATAGTTATAAAATATCGACATAATAGATATAATAGATATAGGTATAAAATACAGACATAATAGATATAATAGATATAAGTATAAAATATAGACATAATAGACATACGTATGAAATACAGACAAAATAGATATAACAGATACAGGTATAAAATATAGACATAATATATATAATAGATATAGGTATAAAATATAGACATAATAGATATAATAGATATAGGTATAAAATATAGACATAATAGATATAATAGATATAGGTATAACATATAGATATCATAGATATCATAGATATAGGTATAAAATATAGATATAATAGCTATAGGTATAAAAGACCGATATAATAGATATAATCGATATAGGTATAAAGCGTAGACATAATAGATATAATAGATATAGGTATAAAATATAAATAAAATAGATATAGGTATAAAATATAGACCTAAGAGATATAATAGGTATACGTATAAAATATAGACAATAGATATAGGTATAAAATGTAGACATTATAAATAAAATATAGGTATAAAACATAGACATAATGGATATAATAGATATACGTACAAAATATAGTCATAATATACATAATTCATATAGTTATAAAATACAGACATAATAAATATAGATATAAAATATAGACATAATAGATATAATAAACATAGGTCTAAAATATAGACATAATAAATATAGTAGATATAGGTACAAAATATAGACATAATACATATAGGTATAAAATGGAGACATAATAGATATAATAGGTATAGTTATAAAATATAAACATAATAGATATAGGTATAAAATATAGACACAATATATATAATAGATATAGGTATAAAATATAGACATAATACATATAGTTATAAAATATAGACAGAATAGATATAATAGATATGGTATAAAATATAGACATAATAGATATAGGTATAAAATATAGATATAATAGATATAGTTATAAAATATAGATACAATAGATATAATACATATAGGAATAAAATATAGATATAATAGATATTAAAGACATAGGTATAAAATATATAAATAATAAATATAATCGATATAATAGATACTGGCATAAAATACAGATATAAAAGATAGAATAATATAGGTATAAAGTATAGATGTAATACATATAATAGATACAGGTTTAAAATAAAGATATAATAGATATAGGTATAAAATATAGACATATTAGATATAATAGATATAGGTATAAAATATAGACAAAATAGATATAATAGTTATAGGTATTAAATATAGACATAATAGATATAGATATATAATATAGACATAATAGATTTAGGTATAAAATATAGACATATTAGATATAATAATTATAGCTATAAAATATAGACATAAGAGATATAATAGAAATAGGTATAAAATATAGACAAAATAGATATAATAGTTATAGGTATAAAATAAAGACATAAGAGATATAATATATATAGGTATAAAATACAGACATAATACATATAAGAGATATAATTATAAAATACAGACATAATAGATATACGTATAAAATACAGACAAAACAGATATAACAGATATAGGTATAAAATATAGACATAATACATATAACAGATATAGGTATGAAATATAGACATAATAGATATAATAGATATAGGTACAAAATATAGATATAAAAGCTATAGGTATAAAATACAGGCGTAATAGTTATAGGTATAAAATATAGACATGATAGATTTAATAGATATAGTTATACAATAAAGGCATAATAGATATAATAGATATAGGTATAAAATATAGACATAATAGATATAGTCGATATAGGTATAAAATATAGACATAATAGTTATCGGTATAAAATGTTGACATGATAGATATAGGTATAAAATACAGACATAGATATAATAGATATAGGTATAAAATATAAACATAATAGATATAATAGAGACGGGTATAAAATAAAGACGTAATAGATATAACAGATATAGGTGTAAAATATAGACATAGTACACATAATAGATATAATTATAAAATATAGACATAATATATATAATAGATATAGGTATAAAATATAGACATAATAGATATAATAGATATCGGTATAAAATAGAGACATAATAGATATGGGTATAAAATAAGGACATAAAAGATATAATAGAAATAGGTATAAAATATAGACATGTTGGATTTAATAGATATAGTTATACAATAAAGGCATAATAGATATAATAGATATAGGTATTAAATATAGACATAATAGATATAATAGATATCGGTATAAAATAGAGACATAAAAGATATGGGTATAAAATAAGGAAATAATAGATATAATAGAAATAGGTATAATATATAGACATAATAGATATAGGCATAAAATATAGACATAATGGTTATAATAGATATAGGTGTGAAATATAGACATAATAGATATAATAGGTATAGGTATAAAATACAGACATAATAGATATAACAGATATAGGTATAAAATATAGACATACTAGATATAGGTATGAAATATAGACATAATGGTTATAATAGATATAGGTATGAAATATAGACATAATAGATACAATAGGTATAGGTATAAAATACAGACATAATAGATATAATATATATAGGTATAAAATATAGACATACTAGATATAGGAATAAAATAAAGACATAGTAGATATAATAGAAATAGGTATGAAATATAGTCAAAATAGATATAATAGATATAGGTATCAAATATAGACATAATACTTACAATAGATATAGGTATAATATATAGACATAATACATATAGGTATAAAATATAGACATAATTGTTATAATCGATATCGGTATGAAATATAGACAAAATAGATATAATAGGTATAGGTATAAAATATAGACATAATAGATTTAATAGATATAGGTATAAAATATAGACATAATAGATAAAATAGATATAGGTATAAAATACAGACATAATAGATATAGGTATGAAATACAGACAAAATAGATATAGGTGTAAAATATAGACATAGATATAATAGATATAGGTATAAAATATAAACATAATAGATATAATAGAGATGGGTATAAAATATAGACGTAATAGATATAATAGATATAGTTGTAAAATATAGACATAGTAGATATAATAGATATAGGTATAAAATATAGACAAAATAGGTATAGGTATAAAATATAGACATAGATATAATAGATATAGGTATAAAATATAAATATAATAGATATAATAAAGATGGGTATAATATAAAGACCTAACAGATATAATAGATATAGGTGCAAAATATAGACATAGTAGATACAATAGATATAGGTATAAAATATAGACATAATGGATAAAATAGATATAGGCGTAAAATATAGACATAATAGATATAATAGATACAGGTATAAAATATAGACATAAGAGATATAGGTATTAAATATAGACATAAGAGATATAATAGAAATAGGTATAAAATATAGACATAATAGATATAATAGATATAGGTATCAAATATAGACATAATAATTATATTAGATATAGGTATAAAATATAGACATAATAGATAGAGGTATAAAATATAGACATAAAAATGATAATAGATATAGGTATGAAATATAGACATAATAGATATAATAGGTATAGCTTCAAAATAAAGACATAATAGATATAATAGATATATGTATAATATATAGACATAATCGATATAAAAGATATAGGTATAAAATAAAGACATAGTAGATATAATAGATATATGTATAAAATATAGACATAATAGATATAATAGTTATATGTATAAGATATAGATATAATAGATATAATAGATATACATATAAAATATAGACATAATTGATATGTGTATAAAATATAGACATATTCGATATAATAATTAAAGGTATAAAATATAGACATAATAGATATAATATATATAGCTATAAAATATAGACATAACTGATATAGATATAAAATATAGACATAACAGTTTTAATAGATATAGGCATAAAATATAGACATAATAGATATAATAGATATAGGTATAAAATATAGACATAATAGATATAATAGATATAGATATCAAATATAGACAATAGATAAAAAGATATTTGTGTAAAATATAGACATAATAGACATAGGTATAAAATATAGACAAAATAGATATAGGTATAAAATATAGACATAGACATAATAGATATAGGTGTAAAGTATAAAAATAATAGATATAATAGAGATGGTTATAAAATATAGACGTAATAGATATAATAGATAAAGGTGTAAAATATAGACATAGTAGATATAATAGATATAGGTATAAAATATAGACATAATAGATATAATAGATATAGATATAAAATATAGACAATAGATAAAATAGATATTTGTGTAAAATATAGACATAATAGACATAGGTATAAAATATAGACAAAATAGATATAGGTATAAAATATAGACATAGACATAATAGATATAGGTGTAAAGTATAAACATAATAGATATAATAGAGATGGTTATAAAATATAGACGTAATAGATATAATAGAAAAAGGTGTAAAATATAGACATAGTAGATATAATAGATATAGGTATAAAATATAGACATAACAGATATAGGTATCAAGTATAGATATAATAGATACAATAGATATAGGTGTGAAATATAGATATAATAGATATAATAGATATAGGATTAAATATAGACATAATATGTATAAGAGATATGGTAATAAAAGAGAGACATAATAGATATATTAGATATAGGTATAAAATAGAGACATAATAGATATAATAGATATAGGTATAAAATATAGACATAATAGATATCGGTATAAAATATAGACATAATAGATATAATAGATATAGGTATAAAATGTAGACATAACTGGTATAAAAATATAGGTATGAAATATAGACATAATAGATATATGTAGAAAATATACACATAATAGATATAATAGATATATGTATAAGATATAGACAGAATAGATATAGTAGATACAGGTATAAAATATAGATATAATAGATATAGGTATAAAATACACACATAATAGATATAATAGATATAAGAATAAAATACAGACATAATGGAATTGGTATAAAATATAGACAAAATAGATATAAAAGATATAGGTATAAAATATAAACATAATAGATATAATAAATATAGCTATGAAATATAGACATAATAGATATAATGGAAATATGTATAAGATATAGACATAATAGATATAATAGAAATAGATATAAAATATAGACATAATATATATAATACGTATAGGTATGAAATATAGACACAATAGATATAATAGATATATGTATAAGATATATACATAATAGATAGAATAGATATAGGTAGAAAATATAGACATAATAGATATAATATATATAGGTATAAAATATAGACATACTAGATATAGGAATAAAATAAAGACATAGTAGATATAATAGAAATAGGTATGAAATATAGTCAAAATAGATATAATAGATATAGGTATCAAATATAGATATAATACAATAGATATAGGTATATAATATAGACATAATACATATAGGTATAAAATATAGACATAATTGTTATAATCGATATCGGTATGAAATATAGACAAAATAGATATAATAGGTATAGGTATAAAATATAGACATAATAGATTTAATAGATATAGGTATAAAATATACACATAATAGATAAAATAGATATAGGTATAAAATACAGACATAATAGATATAGTTATGAAATATAGACAAAATAGATATAGGTGTAAAATATAGACATAGATATAATAGATATAGGTATAAAATATAAACATAATAGATATAATAGAGATGGGTATAAAATATAGACGTAATAGATATAATAGATATAGTTGTAAAATATAGACATAGTAGATATAATAGATATAGGCATAAAATACAGACAAAATAGGTATAGGTATAAAATATAGACATAGATATAATAGATATAGGTATAAAATATAAACATAATAGATATAATAAAGATGGGTATAATATAAAGACGTAACAGATATAATAGATACAGGTGCAAAATATAGACATAGTAGATACAATAGATATAGGTATAAAATATAGACATAATGGATAAAATAGATATAGGCGTAAAATATAGACATAATAGATATAATAGATACAGGTATAAAATATAGACATAATAGATATAATAGATATAGGAATAAAATATAGACAAAATAGATATAATAGATATAGGTATAAAATGTAGACATAATAGATATAGGTATAAAATATAGACATAATGGATAAAATAGATATAGGCGTAAAATATAGACATAATAGATATAATAGATACAGGTATAAAATATAGACATAAGAGATATAGGTATTAAATATAGACATAAGAGATATAATAGAAATAGGTATAAAATATAGACATAATAGATATAATAGATATAGGTATCAAATATAGACATAATAATTATATTAGATATAGGTATAAAATATAGACATAATAGATAGAGGTATAAAATATAGACATAATAATTATAATAGATATAGGTATGAAATATAGACATAATAGATATAATAGGTATAGCTTCAAAATAAAGACATAATAGATATAATAGATATATGTATAATATATAGACATAATCGATATAAAAGATATAGGTATAAAATAAAGACATAGTAGATATAATAGATATATGTATAAAATATAGACATAATAGATATAATAGTTATATGTATAAGATATAGATATAATAGATATAATAGATATACATATAAAATATAGACATAATTGATATGTGTATAAAATATAGACATATTCGATATAATAATTAAAGGTATAAAATATAGACATAATAGATATAATATATATAGCTATAAAATATAGACATAACTGATATAGATATAAAATATAGACATAACAGTTTTAATAGATATAGGCATAAAATATAGACATAATAGATATAATAGATATAGGTATAAAATATAGACATAATAGATATAATAGATATAGATATCAAATATAGACAATAGATAAAAAGATATTTGTGTAAAATATAGACATAATAGACATAGGTATAAAATATAGACAAAATAGATATAGGTATAAAATATAGACATAGACATAATAGATATAGGTGTAAAGTATAAAAATAATAGATATAATAGAGATGGTTATAAAATATAGACGTAATAGATATAATAGATAAAGGTGTAAAATATAGACATAGTAGATATAATAGATATAGGTATAAAATATAGACATAATAGATATAATAGATATAGATATAAAATATAGACAATAGATAAAATAGATATTTGTGTAAAATATAGACATAATAGACATAGGTATAAAATATAGACAAAATAGATATAGGTATAAAATATAGACATAGACATAATAGATATAGGTGTAAAGTATAAACATAATAGATATAATAGAGATGGTTATAAAATATAGACGTAATAGATATAATAGAAAAAGGTGTAAAATATAGACATAGTAGATATAATAGATATAGGTATAAAATATAGACATAACAGATATAGGTATCAAGTATAGATATAATAGATACAATAGATATAGGTGTGAAATATAGATATAATAGATATAATAGATATAGGATTAAATATAGACATAATATGTATAAGAGATATGGTAATAAAAGAGAGACATAATAGATATATTAGATATAGGTATAAAATAGAGACATAATAGATATAATAGATATAGGTATAAAATATAGACATAATAGATATCGGTATAAAATATAGACATAATAGATATAATAGATATAGGTATAAAATGTAGACATAACTGGTATAAAAATATAGGTATGAAATATAGACATAATAGATATATGTAGAAAATATACACATAATAGATATAATAGATATATGTATAAGATATAGACAGAATAGATATAGTAGATACAGGTATAAAATATAGATATAATAGATATAGGTATAAAATACACACATAATAGATATAATAGATATAAGAATAAAATACAGACATAATGGAATTGGTATAAAATATAGACAAAATAGATATAAAAGATATAGGTATAAAATATAAACATAATAGATATAATAAATATAGCTATGAAATATAGACATAATAGATATAATGGAAATATGTATAAGATATAGACATAATAGATATAATAGAAATAGATATAAAATATAGACATAATATATATAATACGTATAGGTATGAAATATAGACACAATAGATATAATAGATATATGTATAAGATATATACATAATAGATAGAATAGATATAGGTAGAAAATATAGACATAATAGATATAATATATATAGGTATAAAATATAGACATACTAGATATAGGAATAAAATAAAGACATAGTAGATATAATAGAAATAGGTATGAAATATAGTCAAAATAGATATAATAGATATAGGTATCAAATATAGATATAATACAATAGATATAGGTATATAATATAGACATAATACATATAGGTATAAAATATAGACATAATTGTTATAATCGATATCGGTATGAAATATAGACAAAATAGATATAATAGGTATAGGTATAAAATATAGACATAATAGATTTAATAGATATAGGTATAAAATATACACATAATAGATAAAATAGATATAGGTATAAAATACAGACATAATAGATATAGTTATGAAATATAGACAAAATAGATATAGGTGTAAAATATAGACATAGATATAATAGATATAGGTATAAAATATAAACATAATAGATATAATAGAGATGGGTATAAAATATAGACGTAATAGATATAATAGATATAGTTGTAAAATATAGACATAGTAGATATAATAGATATAGGCATAAAATACAGACAAAATAGGTATAGGTATAAAATATAGACATAGATATAATAGATATAGGTATAAAATATAAACATAATAGATATAATAAAGATGGGTATAATATAAAGACGTAACAGATATAATAGATACAGGTGCAAAATATAGACATAGTAGATACAATAGATATAGGTATAAAATATAGACATAATGGATAAAATAGATATAGGCGTAAAATATAGACATAATAGATATAATAGATACAGGTATAAAATATAGACATAATAGATATAATAGATATAGGAATAAAATATAGACAAAATAGATATAATAGATATAGGTATAAAATGTAGACATAATAGATATAGGTATAAAATATAGACATAATGGATAAAATAGATATAGGCGTAAAATATAGACATAATAGATATAATAGATACAGGTATAAAATATAGACATAAGAGATATAGGTATTAAATATAGACATAAGAGATATAATAGAAATAGGTATAAAATATAGACATAATAGATATAATAGATATAGGTATCAAATATAGACATAATAATTATATTAGATATAGGTATAAAATATAGACATAATAGATAGAGGTATAAAATATAGACATAATAATTATAATAGATATAGGTATGAAATATAGACATAATAGATATAATAGGTATAGCTTCAAAATAAAGACATAATAGATATAATAGATATATGTATAATATATAGACATAATCGATATAAAAGATATAGGTATAAAATAAAGACATACTAGATATAATAGATATATGTATAAAATATAGACATAATAGATATAATAGTTATATGTATAAGATATAGATATAATAGATATAAGAGATATACATATAAAATATAGACATAATTGACATGTGTATAAAATATAGACATATTCGATATAATAATTACAGGTATAAAATATAGACATAATAGATATAATATATATAGCTATAAAATATAGACATAATTGATATAGATATAAAATATAGACATAACAGTTTTAATAGATATAGGCATAAAATATAGACATAATAGATATAATAGATATAGGTATAAAATATAGACATAATAGATATAATAGATATAGATATAAAATATAGACAATAGATAAAATAGATATTTGTGTAAAATATAGACATAATAGACATAGGTATAAAATATAGACAAAATAGATATAGGTATAAAATATAGACACAGACATAATAGATATAGGTGTAAAGTATAAACATAATAGATATAATAGAGATGGTTATAAAATATAGACGTAATAGATATAATAGATAAAGGTGTAAAATATAGACATAGTAGATATAATAGATATAGGTATAAAATATAGACATAACAGATATAGGTATCAAGTATAGATATAATAGATACAATAGATATAGGTGTGAAATATAGATATAATAGATATAATAGATATAGGAATAAAATATAGACATAATATGTATAATAGATATGGTAATAAAAGAGAGACATAATAGATATATTAGATATAGGTATAAAATAGAGACATAATAGATATAATAGATATAGGTAAAAAATATAGACATAATAGATATCGGTATAAAATATAGACATAATAGATATAATAGATATAGGTATAAAATGTAGACATAACTGGTATAAAAATAGAGGTATGAAATATAGACATAATAGATATATGTAGAAAATATACACATAATAGATATAATAGATATATGTATAAGATATAGACAGAATACATATAATAGATACAGGTATAAAATATAGATATAATAGATATAGGTATAAAATACACACATAATAGATATAATAGATATAAGAATAAAATACAGACATAATGGAATTGATATAAAATATAGACAAAATAGATATAAAAGATATAGGTATAAAATATAAACATAATAGATATAATAAATATAGCTATGAAATATAGACATAATAGATATAATGGAAATATGTATAAGATATAGACATAATAGATATAATAGAAATAGATATAAAATATAGACATAATAGATATAATACGTATAGGTATGAAATATAGACACAATAGATATAATAGATATATGTATAAGATATATACATAATAGATAGAATAGATATAGGTATAAAATATAGACATAATAGATATAATAGTTATAGGTATGAATTATAGACATAGTAGATGTAATAGATAAAGGTATAAAATATAGACAAAATAGATATCGGTATAAAAGATAGACATAATAGATATAATAGATATAGGTATAAAATACAGGCATAATAGATATAATAAATATCGGTATAAAATATACACATAGTAGATATAATAGATATAGGTATAAAATATAGACAAAATAGATATCGGTATAAAATATAGCCATAAGAGATATAATAGATATACGTATTAAATATAGGCATAATTGATATAATAGATACACGTATAAAATATAGACATAATAGATATAGGTAGAAAATATAGACATAATAGATATAATAGATATAGGCATAAAATATAGACATAATAGATATAATAGATAGAGTTATAAAATACAGACAAAATAGATATGGGTATAAAATAAGGATATATTAGATATAGGTTTAAAATATTGACATAATAGTTATATGTATAAAATATAGACATAATAGATACAGGTTAAAATATAAACATAATAGATATAATATATATAGGTATGAAATATAGACATAGTAGATATAATACATATAGGTATTGAATATAGACATAGATATAATAGATATAGGTATAAAATATAAACATAATAGATATAATAGAGATGGGTATAAAATATAGGCGTAATAGATATAATAAATATAGGTGTAAAATATAGACATAATAGATATAGATAGAAAATATTGATATAATATATATAATGGATATAGATGTAAAATATAGACATAATATATAGTAATAAAATATAGACATAATAGATATGACAGATATAGATGTAAATATAGACATAATATATAGTTATAAAGTGTAGACATATAGTTATAATAGACATAGGTATAAAATATAGACATAATAGATATAGGTAAAATATTTAGACATAATAGATATAATAGATATAGTTATAAAATATAGACATAATAGATATAATAGATATAGGAATAAAATATACACATAATAGATATAATAGATACAGCTGCAAAATATAGACATAATAGATGTAGGTATAAAATAGAGACATAATAGATATAACAGATATAGTTATAAAATATAGACTTAATAGATATTATACATATAGGTTTAAAATATAAACATAACAGATATAATAGATATGTGTATAAAATGTAGACCTAATAGATATAATAGATATAGGTATAAAATACAGACATAATAGATATATTAGTTATGGGTATAAAATATAGACATAATAGGTATGATATACATAGGTATAAAAAACAGACATAATAGATATGATAGATATAGGTATAAAATATAGACATAATAGATATAATAGATATAGGTATGAAATATAGACATAATAGATATAGTAGATATAGATATAAAACATAGACATAATAGATATAATAGATACAGGTATAAAATATAGATATAATAGATATAGGTATAAAATATACATATATTAGATATCATAGACAGACATAATAGATATAATAGATAACGGTAAAAAATATACATATAATAGATATAATGGATATGGGTATCAAATATACATATAATATACATAGGTACAAAATATAGACATAATAGATATAATAGATATCGGAATACAATATAGACATAAAAGATATAATAGATGAGGGTATAAAATATAGATTACATAGATATAGGTATAAAATATCATTTTAATAGACATAGTAGATATAGGTATAAAATATAGATATAATAGATAAAATTATAAAATATAAATATAATAGACATAAGAGATATAGGTATAAAATATAGATATAATAGATATAATTATAAAATATAAATATAATAGATGTAATAGATAAAGGTATAAAATATAGATATAATAGATATCGGTATAAAAGGTAGAAGAGATATAGGTATAAAATATAGATATAATAGATATAATAAATATAGGTATAAAATATAGACATAATAGATATAATAGATATAGGTATCAAATATAGACATAATAGATATAATAGATATAGGTATACAACAGAGATATAATAGATATAATAGATATGGGTATAAAATATAGACATAATAGATATAATAGATACAGTTATAAAATATAGAAATAATATATATAAGTATAAAATATAGATATAATTTATATAATAGATATACGTATAAAAAATAGATATAATAGATACAGGTATAAAACATAGACGATAGATATAATAGATACTGGTATAAAATATAGATATAACAGATATAATTATAAAAAATATAAATAAAAGAGGTATAATTGATATAAGTAAAAAACATAGATATAATGTATATGGGTATAAAATATGGTTATAATAGATATAAGTATAAAATATAGATATAATAGATATAATAGATATAAGTATAAAATATAGACATAATAGATTTAATGATATAGGTATAAAATATAGACAAAATAGATATAGGTATAAAATATAGATATATTAGATATAATAGTCATAGGTATAAAATATAGACAAAATAGATATAATAGATATAGGTATTAAATATAGACACAATAGATATAATTGATATTGGTATAAAATATAGATATAATAGATATAGGTATAAAATATAGACATTAGTATTATAATAGATATAGGTATAAAATATAGACATTATAGATATAATAGATATAGGTATAAAATATAGACATAATAGTTATAATAGATATAGGTAAAAAATATAGACTTAAGAGATATAATAGATAGAGGTATAAAATATAGACATAACAATATAATCGATACAGGTATAAAACATAGACATAATAGACATATGTATAAAAAATCGAAATAATAGATATAATAGATATCGTTGTAAATTATACACATAATTCATACAAAAGATATAGGTATAAAATATAGACATAATAGATACAATAGATATAGGTATAAAATATAGACATAATAGATATAATAGATATAGGTATAAAACATAGACATAATAAATATGATATAGGTATAAAATATACTCGTAATACATATAATAGTTATAGGTATAAAATATAAACATAATAGACAGATATAGGTATAAAATATAGACATAATAGATATAATAGATATGTATAAAATGTAGACATAAAAGATATAATAAGAATAGGTATAAAATATAGACATAATAGATATAGATATAGGTATAAAATATACATATAATAGATATAGGTATAAAATATAGTTATAATAGATGTAGATATGAAATATAGATATAATAGATGTAATAAATATAGGTATAAAATATAGACATAATAGATATAATAGATATAGGTATGAAATATAGAAATAGATATAATGGATATAGGTTTCAAATATAGATATAATAGATATAGGTATAAAATATAGATATAGTGGATATAATAGATATAGGTATAAAATATATACATAATAGATATAATAGATATAGGAAAAATATATAGATATAATAGATATAATATAGAAATATATAAAAAATAGACATAATAGATATAATAGACATTGGTATAAAAAAAGACATAATAGATATAGGTATAAAATATAAACATAATAGTTATAATAGAAATAGGTAAAAAATATAGACTTAAGAGATATAATAGATATAGGTATAAAATATAGGCATAACAAATATAATCGATACAGGTATAAAATATAGACATAAAAGACATAGGTGTAAAGTATCGAAATAAGAGATATAATAGATATCGGTATAAAATATAGACATAATATATAAAAAAGATATAGGTATAAATATAAACATAATAGATACTATAGATATAGGTATAAAATATAGACATAATAGATATAATAGATATAGGTATGAAATATAGACATAATAGAAATGATATATATAGGTTTAAAATATAGACGTAATATATATGATAGATAGAGGTATAAAATATAGACATAATAGATATAATAGATACAGGTATAAAATATAGACATAATAGATATAATATATATAGGTATAAAATATAGACATAATAGATATAATAGATACAGGTAAAAAATATAAATTTAATAGATATAGGTATAAAATATAGATATAATAGATATAATAGATATATGTATAAAAAATAGATATAATAGATAGAGGTATAAAATATAGACAACAGATAGATATAGGAATAAAATATAGATATAATAGATATAATTACAAAATATAAATATAATAGATATAATAGATATAGGAAAAAACATACATATAATTGATATGGGTATAAAATATGGTTATAATAGATATAAGTATAAAGTATAGACATAATAGATATAATAGATATATGTATAAAATATACACATAATAGTTATAATATATATAGGTATAAAATATAGATATAATAGATATACGTATAAACTATAGACATAATAGATATAAGAGATATAGGTATAAAATACAGACATAATAAATATAGTAGATATACGTATAAAATACAGACATAATAGATATAATAGATATAGGTATAAAATATAGACATAATAGATATAGGGATAAATTATAGACATAATAGATACAATAGAAATAGGTATAAAAAATAGACATAATAGATATAATAGATATAGGTATAAAACATAGACATAATAGATATAATACATACAGGTATAAAATATGGACATAATGGATATAGATATAAAATATAGACATAATATATAGTTATAAAATATAGACATAATAGTTATAATAGATATAGGTATAACATATAGACATAATAGATACAGGTATAATATTTAGACATAATAGATATAATAGATATAGGTATAAAATATAGACATAATAGATATAATAGATATAGGTATAAAATATACACATAATAGACATCATAGATATAGGTATAAAAAATAGACATAATAGATAAATGTATAAAATAAAGATATAATAGATATAATAGATATAGTCATAAAATATAGATGTAATAGATATTATAGATATAGGTATAAAATATAGACATAATAGATATACGTATAAAATATACACATAATTGATATAATAGATATAGGTATAAAATATAGACATAATATAGATATAAAATATAGACATAATAGATATGATAGATATAGATATAAAATATAGACATAACAGATATAATAGATATAGGCATAAAATATAGACATAATAGATAAGATAGATACAGGTAGAAAATATAGATACAATAGATATAGGTATAAAATATAGATACAATACATATAATAGATATATGTATAAAAAATAGATATATTATATACAGGTACAAAATGTAGACAATAGATATAATAGATATAGGAATGAAATATAGATATAATAGATATAATTATAAAATATATATATAATAGATATAATAGATAGAGGAAAAAATATAGATATAATGGATATAGGTATACTTTTTCGTTAAAATAGATATAAGTATAAAATATAATAGATATAGGAATAAATATAGACATAATAGATATGATAGATATATGTATAAAATATAGACATAATAGATATAGGTATAAAGTATAGACATAATAGATAAAATAGATATCGGTATAAAATATAGACATAATACATACAAAAGATATAGGTATGAAATATAGACATAATAGATACAATAGATATAGGTATAAAATATAGACACAATAGATATAATAGATATAGGTATAAAATACAGACATAATAGATATATATAGGTATAAAATATAGATATAATAGATATGATAGATATAGGTATAAAATTTAGACATAATAGATATAATAGATATAGGTTTAAAATATAGACTTTATAGATATAATAGATGTAGCTATAAAATATAGACATAATAGATATAATAGGTACAGGTACAAAATATAGATAAAATAGATGTAGGTATAAAATTTAAACATAATAAATATAATAGATATATGTATAAGATATAGACATAATAGATAAAAAAGACATGGTTATAAAAAATAGATATAACAGATATAGTAAATACAGGAATAAAATACAGACATAACTGAAATAGGTATAAAATACAGACAAAATAGATATAAAAGATATAGGTATCAAACATAGACATAATAGATATAATAGATATATGTATAAGATATATGCATAATAGATATAATAGACATAGGTATATAATATAGACATAATGGATATAATAGATATAGGTATAAAATATAGACATAAATGATGTAGGTATAAAATATACACATAATAGATATAATAGATATAGGTATAAAATATAGACATAATAGGTATAGCTATAAAATACAGACATAATAGATATAATGGATATAGGCATAAAACATAGACATAGTAGATATAACAGATATAGGTTTAAAATATAGACATAATAGATATAATGGAGACAAGTAAATAATATAGACATAACAGATACAGGTATAAAATATAGACATAATAGTTATAGGTATAAAATGTAGACATAATAGATAGATATAGGTATAAAATATAGACATAATACATGTAGGTAAAAAATATAGACATAATAGATAATATAGATATAGGTATTAAATATAGACATAATAGATATAATAGATGAAGTATAAAATATAGACATAATAAATATAGATATAGGTATAAACTATAGACATAATAGATATAGGTATAAATTATAGACCTAATAGATATAATAGATATAGGTATAAAATAAAAACATAATTGATATAATAAATATAGGTATAAAATATACATATAAAAAATATAGGTATAAAATATAGACATAATAGATATAATAGACACATATAAAATATAGATATGATAGATATTGGTATAAAATATAGATATAATAAATATAGGTATAAAATATAGACAAAATAGATATAATTGATATAGGTAAAAAATATAGACAAAATAGATACAATATATATAGGTATAAAATATAGACATAATTGATATAGGTATAAAATATAGACATAATTCATATAATAGATATAGGTATAAAATATAGACCTAAAATGCATGGGTATAAAATATAGACATAATAGATATAATTGATATAGGTATAAAATATAGATATAATAGATATAATAGATATAGGGATAAAATATTGACATAATAGATATAACAAATATAGATATAAAATATAGACATGATAGATATAGGTATAAAATATAGACATAATAGTTATAATAGATATACGTAGAAAATATAGACATAAAAGATATAATAGATATAGGTAAAAAATATAGATAAAATAGATATAATAGATATACGTGTAAAATATAGATATAATAGATATAGGTATAAAATATAGATATAATAGATATAATAGATAGAGGTTTAAAATATAGACATAATAGATATAGTAGATATACGTAAAAAATATGGACATAATAGATATAATATATATAGGTATAAAATATAGACATAACAGATATAATAGATATAAAATATAGACATAATAGATATAATAGATATTGGAGACAAATGTAGACATAATAGATATAACAGAAATAGTAAAAATATACATATAATAGATATAATAGATATAGGTATAAAATATAAATATAAAGACATAATAGATAAAGTTGTAAAATATAGATATAATAGATATAGGTATAAAATATGGATATAATTGATATAATAGATACAGGTATAAAATATAAATATAATAGATATAGGTATAAAATATAGATATAATGCATATAATATTTGTAGGTATAAAATATAGACATAATAGATATAAAGCATATAGGTATAAAATATAGACATAAGAGTTATAATTGATATAGGCATAAAATATAGACATAATAGATATAATAGATATAGGTATAAAATATAGACATAATAGATATAGGTATAAAATATAGAAATAACTTATAATATATATAGTTATACAAAATAGACATAATAGATACAGGTATAAAATATAGATATAATAGATATAATAGATATAGGTATAAAATATACACATAATGGGTATGATAGATATAGGTATAAAATATAGACATAATAGATATAATAGATATAGGTATAAAATATAGACATAATATGTATAATAGATGTAGGTATACAATATAGACAAAATACATATAATATTTTTATATATATATTATAGAAATAATAGGTATAATTGATAAAGGCATAAAATATAGACACAATTGATGTAATAGATAGAGGTATAAAATATACACTTAAAAAATACACTAGAAAGAGATATAAAATATAGACATAATAGATATAGTAGATATAGGTATAAAATATAGACATAATAGACATAATAGATATAGTTATTAAATATAGACATAATAGATATAATAGATATATGTATAAAATATAGGCATAATCGATATAATAGATAGAGGTATAAAATATGGACATAATAGATACAATTGATAGAGTTATAAAATATAGACATAATAGATATAATAGAGGGATAAAATATGGACATAATAGATATAATAGATATAGGTATAAAATACAGACATAATAGATATAATAGATGAAGGTATAAAATATAGACATAATAGATATAATAGATATAGGTATAAAATATAGACGTAATAGATACAGGTATAAAATATAGAAAATTGATATAATAGATATAGGTATAAAATATAGATGTAACAGATATAATCGTTATAGGTATAAAACATAGACATCAAAGATATTATATATATGGGTATAAAATATAGACATAATAGATATAGGTAAAAAATATAGAGATAATAGATATAATTGATATAGGTATAAAATATAGACACAATAGATATAGGTATAAAATATAGAAAGAATCGATACAACAGATATAGTTATACAATATAGAGATAATAGTTACAATAGATAAAGGTATAAAATATAGACATAATAGGTATAGGTTTAAAATAGAGACATAATAGATATAATAGATATAGGTAAAAAATATAGACAGAATAGATATAATAGACATAGGTATAAAATACAGACATAATAGATATAATAGAAATACGTATAAAATATAAATATAATGGATATAGACATAAAATATAGATATAATAGATACAGGTATAAAATATAGATATAATAGATATAATTATAAAATATAAATATAATAGATATAATAGATATAGGTCTAAAATACAGACATAATAGATATAATTGACATAGGGATAAAATATAGACATAATACATATAATAGATATAGGTATAAAATATAGACATAATAGATATAATGGATACAGGTACAAAATATAGATATAATAGATATAGGTATAAAATATAGATATAATACATATAATAGATGTATGTATAAAAAATAGACATAATAGATACAGGTATAAAATATAGGCAATAGATATAGTAGATATAGGTATAAAATATAGATATAATAGATATAATTATAAAATATAAATATAATAGAAAAGATACAGGTAAAAAATATAGATATCATGGATATAGGTATAAAATATGGTTATAATAGATATAAGTATAAAATATAGATATAATAGATATAATAGATATAGGCATAAAATATAGACATAATAGGTATAATAGATATAGGTGTAAAATATAGACATAATATATAGTTATAAAATATAGACATAATAGGTATAATAGATATAGGTATAAAATATAGACATGATAGATATGATAGATAGAGGTAATGTAAACTAGTTCAACCATTATGGAAAACAGTATGGCAATTCCTCAAGGATCTAGAACTAGATGTACCATATGACCCAGCCATCCCACTATTGGGTATATACCCAAAGGATTAGAAATTATTCTACTACAAAGACACATGCACACGTATGTTTATTGCGGCACTATTCACAATAGCAAAGACTAGGAATCAACCCAAATGTCCATCTGTGACAGACTGGATTAAGAAAATGTGGCACATATACACCATGGAATACTATGCAGCCATAAAAAAGGATGAGTTTGCGTCCTTTGTAGGGACATGGATGCAGCTGGAAACCATCATTCTTAGCAGACTATCACAAGAAGAGAAAACCAAACACCGCATGTTCTCACTCATAGGTGGGAACTGAACAATGAGATCACTTGGACTCGGGAAGGGGAACATCACGCACAGGGGCCTATCATGGGGAGGGGGGAGGGGGGAGGAGGGAGGGATTGCATTGGGGAGTTATACATGATATAAATGATGAATTGATGGGTGCTGACGAGTTGATGGGTGCAGCACACCAACATGGCATAAGTATACATATGTAACAAACATGCACGTTATGCACATGTACCCTAGAACTTAAAGTATAATAAAAAAAAAAAAGACTACCAAATAGCTATTACGAGAGATTACACAAATATTTGTTTAATACTTAATAAAGAGTCACCTGAGACTTTAGGCTTCCTTGCCAGGGTGGAGACATGACTGAAGAATCTCTCCTCAACTATGCAAGTAATGTTGCAATACATATGTTTCCCACAATAACTCCTGTAGATTTCTGGTTATGTATAGTAAAGCTATAGGAATAATTAAAAAAATATACATAGACATAATAGATAAAATAGATATAGGTATAAAATATAGACATAATAGATATAATAGATATAGGTGTCAAAAGTAGACATAATAGATATAATAGATACAGGTATAAAATATAGATATAATAGATATAGGTATAAAATGTAGATATAATAGATATAAGAGATAGACATAATAGATATAGGTATAAAATATAGATATAATAGATATACGTACGAAATATAGATATAAGAGATATATTAGATATAGGTATAAAATATACATATAATAGATAGAGGTATAAAATATAGATATAATAGTTATAATAGATACAGGTATAAAATATAGACATAATAGATATAAGTATAAAATATAGACATAATAGGGATACTAGATATAGGAATAAAATATAGACATAATAGATATAATACATATACTTGTAAATTATACACATATTGGATATAATAGATATAGGTATAAAATATAGACATAATAGATATAGGTATAAAATATAGACATAGATATAATAGATATAGGTGTGAAATATAGATGTAATAGATATAGGTAAAAAATATACATATAATAGATATAATATATACAGGTATAAAATATAGATATAATAGATATCGGTAGAAAATATAGACATAATAGATACAGGCATAAAATAAAGACATAATAGATATGATAGATATAGGTATAAAATATAGACATCACAGATATAATAGATATAGGTATAAAATATAGACATAATAGATATAACACATAGAGGTATAAAATATAGACATAATAGATATAGGTATAAAATATAGATATAATAGATATACATATAAAATATAGATACAATAGATATCGGTATGAAATATAGATATAATATATATAATAGATACAGATATAAAATATAGACATAATAGATATAATAGATATAGGTATAAAATATACACATAATGGATATAATAGATATAGTTATAAAATATACACATAATAGAAATAATATTTATAGGTATAAAATATAGCAATAAAAGATATAATAGATATAGGTATGAAATATAGACATAATGGATATGCGTGTAAAATATACACCTAGTTGATATAATAGATATAGGTATAAAATATAGACATAATAGATATAGATATAAAATATAGACATAATATATTTAATAGATATAGGTAAAAAATATAGACATAATAGATATAGGTATAATATTTAGACATAATAGATAGATATAGGTATAAAATATATACATAATAGATTTAATAGATACAGGTACAAAATATAGATATAAGAGAGGTATAAAATATAGATATAATAGATATAATAGATATATGTATGAAAAATAGATATAATAGATACAGGTATATAATATAGACAATAGATATAATAGATATAGGTATAAAACATAGATATAATAGATATAATTATAAAATATAAATATAATATATATAATAGATATTGAAAAAAATATAGATATAATGGATATAGTTATAAAATATGGTTATAGATATAAGTATAAATATAGATATAATAGTAATAATAGATATAGGCATAAAATATAGACATAATAGATACGATACATATATGTATAAAATATAGATATAATAGATATAATGGATATAGGTATCAAATATAAATATAATAGATATAAGTATAAAATATGAATATAGTGGATATAACAGATATAGGCATAAAATACAGACATAATAGATATAATAGATATAGGTATGAAAATAGACATAATAGATATAATAGATAAAAATATAAAATATAGACATAATAGATATAGGTATAAAGAATAGACACAATTGATATAATAGATATAGGTATAAAATATAGACATCAGATGTATAATAGATATAGTTATAAAATATAGACATAATAGATAAAATAGACAGAGGTATAAAATATAGACATAATAGATATGGGTATAAAATATAAACATAATACATATAATAGATATAGGTATAAAATATAGACATAAGAGATATAATAGATATAGGTATAAAATATAGACATAATAGATATGGGTATAAAATATAAACATAATACTTATAATAGATATATTTATAAAATATAGACATAAGAGATATAATAGACATAGTTATAGTAAATATAGACATAATAGTATATTAGATAGAGGTAAAAATATAGACTAATAATATAATAGATATAGGTATAAAATATAGTCATAATTGTATAATAGATATAGGTAAAAATATAGACATATTGATATAATAGATAGAGGTATAATATATAGACATAATAGAGTATAAAGATCAGGTTAAAATATGATCATAACAGATATAATAGATATAGACATAATGGATATAGGTATAAAATATAGACATAATAGATATAATAGATATAAAATGTAGACATAATAGATATAATAGCTATAAGTATAAAATATAGACATAATAGATATAGGTATGACATATAGACATAATAGATATAATAGATAGACATATAAAATATAGACATAATAGATAAAATAGATATAGGTACATATTGTCGACATAATAGATATAATAGATATAGGTATAAAATGTAGCCATAATAGATATAGGTATAAAATATAGACATAGTAGATATAATAGATATAGGTGTAAAATATAGACATAATAGATATGATAAATAATAGTTATAAAATATAGATATAATAGATATAGTTATAAAATATAGATATAATAGATATACGTATAGAATATAGACATAATAGATATAATAGATATAGGTAAAAAATATAGACATAATAGATATAATAGATATGGTTAAAATAATATATAAAAAGATATAGATAGATGTATAAAATATAGACATTACAGATATAATAGATAGAGGTATCAAATATAGACATAATAGATATAATAGATAAAGGTATACAATATAGACGTAATAGGTATAATAGAGGTGTAAAATATAGATATAATAGATATAATAGATATAGGTATAAAATATAGACATAGGGGCCGGGCGCGGTGGCTCAAGCCTGTAATCCCAGCACTTTGGGAGGCCGAGACGGGCTATCATGAGGTCAGGAGATCGAGACCATCCTGGCTGATACGGTGAAACCCCGTCTCTACTAAAAAAATACAAAAAACTAGCCGGGCGACGAGGCTGGCGCCTGTAGTCCCAGCTACTCGGGAGGCTGAGACAGGAGAATGGCGTGAACCCGGGAGGCGGAGCTTGCAGTGAGCTGAGATCCGGCCACTGCACTCCAGCCGGGCGGCACAGCAAGACTCCGTCTCAAAAAAAAAAAAAAAAAAAAAAAAAAAAAAAATATAAGACATAATAGGTATATAGATAGAGGTATAAAATATGACATAAGAATATATAGATATAGGCATAAAATATAGACAATAATTGATATAATAGATATAGGTATAAAATAGACATATTCGA